>NC_083479.1:697500-700000 GCF_030014155.1 Tachysurus vachellii
TATGGCCAAGCTGAGAACCATCCTGTCTGTATCTGATGCTGAGAAGCTAGTTCATGCTTTCGTGTGTGTGTGTGTGTGTGTGTGTGTGTGTGTGTGTGTGTTATGGCCAAGCTGAGAACCATCCTGTCTGTATCTGATGCTGAGAAGCTAGTTCATGCTTTCGTGTGTGTGTGTGTGTGTGTGTGTGTGTGTGTGTGTGTGTGTGTGTGTGTGTGTGTGTGTGTGTGTTATGGCCAAGCTGAGAACCATCCTGTCTGTATCTGATGCTGAGAAGCTAGTTCATGCTTTCGTGTGTGTGTGTGTGTGTGTGTGTGTGTGTGTGTGTTATGGCCAAGCTGAGAACCATCCTGTCTGTATCTGATGCTGAGAAGCTAGTTCATGCTTTCGTGTGTGTGTGTGTGTGTGTGTGTGTTATGGCCAAGCTGAGAACCATCCTGTCTGTATCTGATGCTGAGAAGCTAGTTCATGCTTTCGTGTGTGTGTGTGTGTGTGTGTGTGTGTGTGTGTGTGTGTGTGTGTGTGTGTGTTATGGCCAAGCTGAGAACCATCCTGTCTGTATCTGATGCTGAGAAGCTAGTTCACGCTTTCATGACCTCTAGACTGGACTATTGTAATGCATTACTAGGTGGTTGTCCTGCATCTTTAATAAATAGGCTACAGTTAGTCCAAAATGCAGCTGCCAGAGTTCTCACTAGGACAAGAAAGTATGACCATATAACCCCAATTTTATCATCTCTACACTGGCTACCTGTTAAGTTTAGAATTGATTACAAACTGCTGCTACTTACGTACAAGGCTCTTAATGGTTTAGCTCCCATGTATCTAACTAGTCTTCTAACACGTTACAATCCTTCACGCTCTCTGAGATCACAAAACTCAGGACTTCTGGTAGTTCCCAGAATATCTAAGTCTACTAAAGGTGGTAGAGCGTTTTCTTATTTAGCTCCCAAACTCTGGACTAGTCTTCCTGATAGTGTTCGGGGCTCAGACACACTTTCACAGTTTAAATGTAGATTGAAAACTCATCTCTTTAGTCAGGCGTACACATAATACATCCCATAATATTGTGCTCTATTACATCTGACCAAATGCACATCATCATCTAGTGCTTGTTAATATTATGAACAGCAGCTACGTTAATTCTTCTCCACTGCTTCTCTCTTTCTAACCATCCCGAGTCATGAAGATTTTGGACCTCCACTGAGATGAGGTCGACTCTGTGAGAATCCTGAGGCATCTAGAGATGTTCCAGCTCCTGTTGGACTCTATACTAAAGAGGAGATGTGATCTCCATGTGGTCTTTGAGGAGAACTTTGACGATCTCCTCATCAATACATATTTGTCAGACTGTATATTTATTTCTGTCCCAAACTCACCTCCAACAAACTGGATCCCTCCGGCCGCTCGCCCGACGGTGCGTGAAATGACGTCTGACATGCAACATGCCATGAGTGCCGTGAGGGCCACGAGCAGCAGCAGGCCACACCCACTTCCTGTCACCACCGTAGAGATCCTCCACTCCAGACTGGGGATGCTCAGGAACGAGGCATAGCGTCCACAACGCTCCACCATCACCGTGCTGCCGTGGACCTCGTCTCGCACCGGGTACGAGCAGCGCCGGAACGTCCCAAACGATACCGGCTTCCCCATCTGAGAGCCCAGGAGCCAGTAGGGCATGAAGAATCCCACACAGGAGATGGCGGCACTCAGCAGCGAGATCAGAGCCCACACGAAGCCTACACACGTCAGACTGGAGCTCATCTCTCACACAGATCCGATTTCAAGGTGTGTGAAGGTTCTACACTCGTACCTTCCTGATCCACATGTCCTGTTGAGTCCTTTGGATCTCAAGTTAATAAAACCGGAGGTCTGGTGTCCATCTCTCCAGACCAGACCTACAATGAAGAACAGAGAATAAGTCAGTTTGCACCTGGTGTCCATCAGATGTGTTGACTGGCTACACCTCATCTCCTCAACCTGATCATGAACTGATAAAACGGTTTGGTCAGAGGTTCTAGATCCAGTTCCTCGTGTCCCGACACACATCAAAGCATCGTCCAAGCTCCAAACACATCTGATTACAGAACTGGAACCCAAGATAAACACGAGCTGGATGAAACACAGCTGATGAATCAGGTCTGTTAGAAGAGAAACATCACTGAAGCTCGCTGGATTCCAGACATACAGGTGATCTCTACACTGATCATCTTCATCATCTATAATCTCACCCTGCTCATCACACTCGGGTCTGGAGCCACGATCTGATAACGCGAAAGGTTTAAGGGACGAAATCTTTTTGTTACCATGACAACAGCAACTGAAGTTAATTAGTTTCTGAGATTTTAAACAAAGTTGATGTTAATATTTGGGGCCTCACGACAAACTGCTGGGTTAAAGCTATAATAACTAAATAACTAAATACACTATACACAACTCCACAGAGAGGAGTGCTCTCTCTCACACACACACACACACACTCACACACACAAACACACACAAA
>NC_083479.1:702500-705000 GCF_030014155.1 Tachysurus vachellii
GTTTTTTCGGCTCAGGTATATTGCCATTTTTGCCTGACCAAAGACAAAATTGATCAGTCGGCACCTGAACCGGTCTCTCCTGACGTATTTAAAACCAAGAATAAAACACTGAAAAGTAAAATCAACATTAAAAGACCTTAAGAAGCTCCGTAAAAACACAAAGAAAGACTGTAACCTGGAGCAGTGAGTAAAAGCATGAAAAACAGTTTCTCTCTGTGAACAAAAAGGACAGTTTTGTGCAACATCGGGGTTTAAAATGGAAATAAAAGAGTTCACAGAGAGAATACAGTGTAAAATCCTCCACTGGAGGTCGGCAGCTTTTTTGGTTAACGGTGGTTTGTACAGTGTCTCCACTCTGGTCTAATATCAGCATTAAAACCAAGTACATTTCTCCATGGGGTGTCTACCCTCACACTCAGTTTTTTCTTATTTAAAACCTTAACGCTGGCTCTGTAGAGCAGCTTCCCCGACACTGTCCCAAAGTCCATCTCCGCCTCGCCCCGGCACTCCAGGAGGGGGCCTTCACACCCGTCGAGGTCCGGAGCGATGATCAGCTGGGGAAAAGGTTCCTCCTCTGAAGGACCAGCCTCTGTATACTGATATTCCTTCAGCCGAACACGCTCCTCAGATGTTAGGGAGGACCTCCAGCGGTGTAAGAGTTGGCAGACAACACGCAGGGACCGCATTCCCATACGCGCTGCCAGGTCCTCCACCTTCGACAGGTCAGAGTGTCACAATGCCTGCGGAGATAAGATTCCTGGACAGTGCAGAGACGGCCATACTGGAGATGTCCATGCGTCCGCCACACACCAGAGGCTCCTCCAGCAGCCAGTACAGTGTTCCACTGCCTTTGTTCTGTTTTTTAAAAAAGTTCCAGATTTTAAACAAGTTACGATAAAACAACGGTAATCCAGAAACGTCCAGCGTTCTGGTGTCCATTAAAAACAAAGTTCTGTCAAGTCCCAGTCCTCCAACTGTCTGTAATAATCCACTGGCTGCTGCTCTCCATACTAAGTCTCTAGATCCAGTGAGGAACCTCTGGATATACTGAAGGCGGAATGCTGCTGCTCTGCTGGCTAGCTGGACCAGCCCTTGCCCTCCCTCCTCCTTGGGCAGATGGAGCACGCTCTGAGGGATCCAGTGTAGACCGTCCCAGAAGAAGTCCACCAGCAGGGCCTGAATGCTCGCTAGCAGGTTTGGCGGCGGATCCACGCATGCCAGCTTGTGCCAGAGGGACGACGCTGCGAGGTTGTTGATGACCAGTGTTCGCGCCCTGTAGGACATCCTTGGGACCAGCCGCTTCCACCTGTTCAGTCTGCCCTTCACGTGCTCCACAGTGCCTTCCCAGTTCTTACTTAAAAACTCATCGCTCCCCAGGTAGACACCCAAGTATTTAAAACCACCTCTTTTCCACACTAAGCCTCCCGGTAATGCAGGTTGCCCACCGCCCCACTCCCCAACTAAAATGGCTTCACTCTTTTCCCAGTTGACCTTAGCCGAAGATAAAATCTGAAAGTCTTTTAAAATATCGTTTAAAACATTGACATCTTTCTGTGAGTTTACCATGACCACTAGGTCATCTGCGTATGCTGAGAGACAAAGTGAAGCCTTGCTGTGTGGAATGTAAAAACCAGATAAATGAGATCTCAGTTTGCATAAAACAGGTTCAATTGCAAGAGTATACAGCATACCTGACATAGAACAGCCCTGTCTAATGCCTCTGTACACTCTAAAAGGGGTACAGAAACCACCGTTAACCTTCAACACACTCTCAATCTCACTGTACAACACTTTGATCATGGCTATGAAACCTGAGTTGAACCCGAAGGTTTCCAGCACCTTCCACAAATATTCATGCTCAACCCGGTCAAATGCCTTTTCCTGATCCAGAAAAATCAGACCAGTCTTTAAGCCCAATAGCCTGGAGACGTCCAAAATGTCACGAATTAAATGTACATTGTCGAATATAGACCTATCAGGCACACAGTACGTCTGGTCCTGGTGAATGATCTGCTCCATTACCTTAGTCAGTCGCGAGGCTAATGCTTTCGAGAGCAGCTTACAGTCAGTGCACAGTAGCGACACCGGGCGCCAGTTCCTCAGGTCCATCAGGTCTCCCCTCTTTGGCAGCAGCGTCAGGACGGCCCTTCTGCAGCTCAAGGGGAGTCTACCTCCCCTCACGCTGTCTCTAAGGACATCCAGCACGTCCTGCCCTATAACTGCCCAGAATGCCTTATAGAACTCGACAGGGAGACAGTCCATACCTGGCGCCCGTCCATTCTGCATCCCCTGGAGAGCCTTGTGAAGCTCCTCCAGTGTCAGCTCGTCATCCAGCTCTCTGGCTGCTTGCTCAGAGAGCTTTGGAAGGCCCTCCAAGAAACTCTCCTCCACCAACTGTGCCCCTGACCGCTCACTGCTGTACAGCTTCGAGTAGAAGCTCACTGTCTGCTTGCGAATTTCAGTGGTCTCTGATGAGAGGTCCCCTGATTCTGTTCGCAAA
>NC_083479.1:710000-720000 GCF_030014155.1 Tachysurus vachellii
ACAAGCTGACCAACAATGCAACGGGTTTTTATGAAACATGGTGTGTGTGAGGTTTTATGTACAGTTCATGAGAATCAACCTGTTTTTAACTCTTCCTTTAACCTTTTGTGTCTCTCTCTCTTTAACCTCATATGTATTTCCTGCACTGATCTCTCCGCTCCAGCAGAGGGCGACGTTTAGCTAAATATAAAAGAGATGGATTGTAAAACTTTATATTTCATACTGCTGCAACATCAGAGCATAAAAACTCCACATTAGTGACATGAAAGATGTTAAAATTCACAACATTTTAACAGCTGTCGGATTTTAATAACTTACAGTTTAGTGCAAAACTACCAGCTGTGAAGATGGAAAATCTGTAGGGGTGTGTGTGTGTGTGTGTGTGTGTGTGTGTGAGAGAGAGAGAGAGAGAGAGAGAGTGAAGAGAGAGAGAGAGAGAGAGAGAGAGAGAGAGAGAGAGTGTGTGTGTGTGTGTGTGTGTGTGTGTGTGTGTGAGAGAGAGAGAGAGAGAGAGAGAGAGTGAAGAGAGAGAGAGAGAGAGAGAGAGTGTGTGTACTGTGTGTGTGTGTGTGTGTGTGTGTGTGTGTGTGTGGAGCACAAAAAGTAACCAAAACTACCTTATTTTCTGCATCACTGCAATCCTGAAAGTTATAAATAAAACGTTTATAAGAACAGACTGAGGAAGATTTTCCACTCTCTCTCTCTCTCTCTCTCTCTCTCTCTCTCTCTCTCTCTCTCTCTCTCTCTCTCTATCTCTCTCTCTCCTGTCTGCAGTTAGTTTACTGTTTGACACAAAATATGAAAGAATAAAATGACAACATTGGGTTTGTGTGATTCTGACGTATATGAACACAATAAATTTGGACATTTGGGTCAGGAAGAAAAATAGAGCCTGGAGAGAAGTTAATGCATCTTATGTGAATGGAAGGGAAGTCATATGAGAAGTTTCTTCAACATTATTAACACACCTGTTCTGTTCAAGTGAAGATCTCGGTGTGAGTCACTCAGAAAAATGGAGTCTTTACGTCTCTAAACTGCGGAAGAAAAAAGAAAAAACGTCCATCAGAAATCATTTGTGTGTCATCATTATGAGAGAAACCGGAGAGCAGGTCTGTGGAGAAGTGTTTAACCTCCTCACCTGACTCACACACACACACACACACACACACACACACACACACACACACACACACACAGCTGTCCTAAATCTCCACAATCTTCACTCCAATTTACACTCACATCACAGGTCATACGGAGCCTTATAGACGCCAGGGTGACTCCAGGGGACCTGATTAGTCGACCCACAGGGACACAATCTGACTAAAATGATCAGGGCCCCGGGCGATTCAATCAACAGAAATATTGGCACCCTTTATAAAGATAATAACACATGCATGAATTATTAGTTTGAGATTAAACACATGGGCACACGGTATAGTTCTCATAAAAAAAGCAATAATTCTCCAAAATTATTGGCACCTCACAATCTGATGCAACTTCGGAATCACAACGTTAACAATGTAGTATGTGATTGCAGATAAACCCAATGAACCCACGAAGAACCCTCGCAGAACCTGAGCGTAGATAACAAACAACGTCCTACAAGTACAGAAAACATCACACAGTCAAGTCAAAGGATATCATTTGTTCACAAAATGTTTCTAAATTAGTGAAATAAATAGCATTATAATTTGGGAGGTTATTAAAATCCGAGCCGGACAGAAGGACTCGTTCCACCTGGAGAAGAACAGAAGTTGGACAGAGATCTGCGTCTCCACAGATGGCCAGCGATGACTCTCGTCTGACTCGAAGATGAGCAACGTGGTGTTAATTAGCACACACAACGTGTTAAACTCACTTTCTCACAAACCACACAAAAGTCACCGAAGTCTGGCAGGTTCGGAGAAAATACATCTCGGTTTATATGGGCGAGCGAATCGGAGACGCTTTTTATTCCAGAGCATCAGTACTGTAGAGGAACGTGATCAGCAGGTCCATCTCCAGCTCACGCTACCACACCGTGCACATGGTGATCATCATATCGCAGTTCCAAAGTTACTTTAAATGCAGGTGAAACTAAGGGGCAGGGTTTGTGTTTGTCCCTTTGTTAATATGGACAAAGTTTAAATGAAATCAGATCCATTTTCTTTGCAGATCAGACGGTTTCTCTGGCTTCTGATTGGACAGATGATCTGACGCTCTGATAGAAGTTAACGTGTTATGGTTTCTATAGTAACAAGGCTTTGTAAGGCTCAGAGGTAAAGCTGTAAGGGTTTGGTGTGATGGACATTCCACAGGATTGACAGGTGACAGTGTCTTCATCCCAGCAACCTGTCGTTAGCTCACATCCTGTAACAGTAGGACACACAGGCTTCATTTCCTCACCTGTAACGACTGGAGTTCAGAATTAATAGAAAGTTTTCTATTGCACCTTCATTTTTTTAAATTTTTTTATGCACCTTACAATGAAGCGGTGGAGATTTTTCTGATGTGTAAATGTTAGCTGAAGATGTTGAGAACGCCGGCGTGCAGCTACGTGTCCTCACTGGTGAGAGCTTCGTCTCGGGCTCGGTGAGGAAGGGGAATCTGCGGAGCTGAGCTTTAATAGAGAAACGCATTAAAGCCGTAACTCGATTAGACGAGCCGTAATCCAATCACGCGGGCCTGTGATCGTTTGCTTTGCGTCACAGATTGGACACAATTTCCTGGAGAGTTAAAGCGAGGCAGCATTTCTACTGAACGAGATTAGAACCGAAACACTGGGGAGGAGAGAGAGATCCAGAGAGATGATTAGAAGACGCACGAGAGTTTCACGAGGAACAACAGACCGTCGGTGCCAAGCGTCCAATCGTTCTAAACAGGGTGGTCAACGTGGTGAATTAGCATCCATGCTAATAACATAAGGGCATTTGAATTCTATTACATCACTCACACTCATTCACTCATTCATCTTCTACCACTTATCCGAACTACCTCAGGTCACGGGGAGCCTGTGCCTATCTCAGGCGTCATTGGGCATCAAGGCAGGATACACCCTGGACGGAGTGCCAACCCATCACAGGGCACACACACACACACACTCATTCACTCACGCAATCACACACTACGGACAATTTTCCAGAGATGCCAATCAACCTACCATGCATGTCTTTGGACCGGGGGAGGAAACCGGAGTACCCGGAGGAAACCCCCGAGTCACGGGGAGAACATGCAAACTCCACACACACAAGGTGGAGGCAGGAATCGAACCCCTGACCCTGGAGGTGTGAGGCGAACGTGCTAACCACTAAGCCACCGTGCCTCCTGAATTATTTACATTGCATTAAATATATTTTGATTTGATAATAAATTGTGTCACAGCGCTGCACTTCCAGAGAGACCTCGAAAGTCTGGAAAGTAGAGAAAACTTAATAAAGCTGCTTATTTTTCTTCTTCCAATGATCATCAGGAAAATCAGATGATGCAACCTCCTGTTACACAGAGTTGTGAAAAGTGCTTTATTATCTATAGGGAAAGTTTGTGAAGTTAGATGGCGTCTAACATTAAAGCTATCTGGAGTAATTTAATGATATAGCGAAGTCTGCTGTAGTCTGTTCTGTGCTCTAGATCTTTATTTATCACCTTTTAAATCGAATCTAACCTGCAACTACAACATTTAGCTCAGTACGCCGTATAAAACGTAAAGAAAACACGTGGAGGTGAAATGAGACGTAAACCTGATGCGGTTTCACGAATAAAGTTCTTTATAAATTTTGAGCCGTAATATTTTTGTCCAGAGAAAGAAGAAAACAAAACGCGATTAAAGTGTCAGTGGAGCCGAGAGTCAAGCTGATGATTTAACTAATCAACTCCTTTATTAATCAGTGACCAGAAGAGGAATAAACGCTCGTCGTCTTTAAAGTTTGAACTCCTTTGATAAATATCTCAGCTCACAAACAACAGAGTTTTGTCCTTTTCTTCCTCCCAGTCCTAGGAGAATATTACCCATAATGCAACACAATTGCACAGGTCATTACACATTTTTTTCCCTATGGTCTTTAATTCAAATCAAATCTGCTGCCTTTTCATAAAGACACAATTACAGTGATGGTAGAAGCCGGAGCTAAAAGTAGCAGGATAATTAAGATTGACCTTTTGCTATCGCACTGTAAAAAAAGAGACCTCATGATTAGCGCTTTTATTCCCTTTCACATGTTCAATGCCACCCTCTTATCCCTCGTGTTACTCTTTTTGTATCAGACAGAGCAATTATCCGCTGTTCCATTAGGAGGGAACGTCCCTTTAATTCACTCTCCGCTGGATCGTGAGCTCTGTGCGTCCGTGCATTTTGTTCTCGTCACGAACAAAAAAAAAAAAAAATAGACAAGGAGAGAAACGGACCTGAGAAACCATCAGATCATCAGCAACATCTGAAGTGCTACATCACATCCACCCACCTACTCACCGGAGCACTGAGCGCTAATGCATTAGCTCCGTACGCAGCTACGCCTTTCAGCAGAAAATGTTCCGCTAATGTCCTGAGGATTTGCATTATTATAATTAGGACACGCTGGTTTATGAATAATAAGAGGCTCTGACGCCCGAGAAGGACTTCATTGTATATTTTTTTTCATAATGAAGCGCAGGAGAAGAGTGTAGTGCTCTACTTTTGTGAAAGTGGTAGATTATTAAAGGCAGACGTGATCGACGACGAGAACAGAGAGAGAGAGAGAGAGAGAAAGAAGGATCTGTTCGTTTACGGTCACAAAGAGAGTGAACGTGATAAAAAGGATGAAAGGACTTTCTGAGAGAAGAGAGAAAAGTCTGAGACATCAACAAGTCTCAAGCTCTTTCTACCGCGACCACGTCAATGTTTATAGCGTAACACAAACTTGTACTTTCTTTAAAACTTCTTGCTAGTTTTTTTTGCTAACACTTGATTTGAACTTTGTGATTGTGTTTGATGTGTTTTTTATGGACCATTTTATAGTTTCCTTTGGTCAGGATTTTACAGCGTATATCATCACTGATATTTCTATATTGTCTTTAACAAGCACGATACACCTTAATGAACATGTTTAGATGACTTTTAAAGCTTTATTTCCTTTAGGAATAATTCACTTTACACCACACTAAAGGCACTGAGGAACCTTTGGTGCTCTACACTGAGGCCCAGATGTTGCTAAACCTCGAGAAGTAACAGTTGAGCTCAGAGATTTCAGTGAAACGTTCTCGTCACACGGCGGCTCATTGGTTTATTTCTTTTCAGAATATTTCTCCTCGCTGATGATTCTCTCTTTCTTCTGCTCTCATCAACACCAAACACGGTGCCTCGTCCCCGGAGACGAAGGTGAGCTCCTCAGCGCCGTGGTCGGGTCTTCCTCACCTGCCCAGGCTTGCCTGAGTGCTCGACATTTTCACATCTTCTGCTCACAGGAGCCTCATCCATCTTTAAAGTGCAGTAATTAAGCACCGACACGCAGATGGGGCTCCGGCAGCCATGTTACATCCCACAGCAGTACGGCAACCTTCCAATTATAATTGTTATTATTCTTATCGGCTCATTTTTAATTCCCTGGGAGAAGTTCACACTCTCTCGCTCTCTCTCGTTGCCGTCGGCTAGCATGGGAATGGAGCGTGAGTGAAGTGAAGTGAAGTGGAAGTGCGCCGAAGATGAGCGCCGCTCCCTCGCTTCACACTTTGGTTAAAGCTTTATGCCTGGAAGCGACTGATGCAGTCGTTGCGTGCCGTGTTTTCTTTCTCTCTCAGATGTTCTTCTGGTGAACATGGGAATAGGTTTCACCTGGATACTGATAGCAGATGATTATTCCTCAGCGTGAGACAGGCTGTGTCTCATTTCACACACCTTACACCTAATACAAGGTCTTGATCCGGTGTCCCACTAGGTTCTCTTTTAGGTCCTCTACCATTCTCCGTTTTGTTTTGTTTTTCTTGCAGGGTTAAGTCTGCACTAAGCTTCACAGAATCCAGATTTTAGGGCTGTGTCTTTTTTCACCCTTAAAAAATCACCAGCAGTTTATTCCAGCTTTATTCAGCTCATTCCACCTCACAAAACTTAATATCAAGTGATTCACTGAAGGAAGAGATCTTAAACCAGAAGATAAACGCTCTACAGTTATATCAGCATTAGTATTAATTGGGCTCTCACACACTCACTCATCTTCTACCGCTTATCCGAACTACCTCGGGTCACGGGGAGCCTGTGCCTATCTCAGGCGTCATCGGGCATCAAGGCAGGATACACCCTGGACGGAGTGCCAACCCATCACAGGGCACACACACACACACACTCATTCACTCACACAATCACACACTACGGACAATTTTTCAGAGATGCCAATCAACCTACCATGCATGTCTTTGGACCGGGGGAGGAAACCGGAGTACCCGGAGGAAACCCCCGAGGCACGGGGAGAACATGCAAACTCCACACACACAAGGTGGAGGCGGGAATCGAACCCCCAACCTTGGAGGTGTGAGGCGAACGTGCTAACCGCTAAGACACTGTGACCCCCTTTAATTGGGCTTTGTCTTATTAATCTTTCCCCATAAAGTGAGAGTTTTGTTACATTCATGCAGAAGATTCATCCTTTCTCTAAAGTCAGAGAAACGTATGTGTATATTTTGAATGTAAGGTTGTGTGTGAGACGATAGATAGATAAAAAATATGATAGTTTTTCTCAAAATAAATCAAGTTAAATAAAAAAATCAGTGGAGATTTAAAGTTTTCCAGAAGGAGCCAAGGCTGAAGGAGTAAAACTATAAATTCTTCACTGAACGTTTCTCTTTATTTTCAGCTCCTTGTGGATCTTCTACAGAAACAAAATCTAAACTCACAAAAGGAGATCTAGAAGACGTCCAGCTGTCCTCTACACCTCCGTGTGTGGGAGAATGAGAGGATTTTCTGCCTTTTCACTACTTTCATGACTTTTTTGTCCCTATTGTTGGTCATCCTTCGGGGTTTAACACGTCCAGCGGGAGATGTTCCGTGTAGGAGGCTTCCTGTGACTCATTAACGCCGTCATTAAAAGTTAGAGAACCGAGAACTTCTCATCGTACCTCTCTCATTAATCTCACAACACACAGCTGACTACTGGACGTCACAAAGCTCCTGTTACAGGTGGTTAATTGACCAATCCCAAGCCCCGCCTTATTTTCTTCACCATCCAATCAGAGGCTTATGTTCCCACAGCATGGAATATATTATGGAATTATAGCAGATCCAAATATTGTGCAGTTCGCTTGACTTTGTGTTCATTTTGTATTTCTCATCATGTTCAGGAGAATGAAGCCAAACGTGTTGTGCACACGGACCCCAGATATGACCCTGACTCATGGTATGTCAGTGTGGATTTACTGTAAAGTTTATAGATCCAATGAGTTCTTCAGTGAAGTTTTGTTCTCTTGATGTTTTATAGCTGAACTCCTGCACTGTCAGGGCAACATCAAGTTACTGACCTTTCAGTTTCACACTCGTTCCTCCTTCAGAGTCAGAACCATGTGTTTATGTGATTTATAAAGTGTTTATATTCGGTCAAAAGGTGCAGGATATTCGGTAGTACCTCAAGTACTAAAGTCTCCAGCAGGGGGCAGAGCTTTTTCTCACAGAGACCCACAGTTATGGAACAGACTTCCAGTTAGTGTTCGGGACTCAGACACAGTCTCAGTGTTTAAGTCCAGGATAAAAACACATTTGTTTAGTTTAGATTTTTATGAATAGCTTTTCTTAGGTAAAGGAGCAGATCTAGAGGGTTCATGGTCATAGAGTGTTTGGTGAACTGTGATGTCTGGATGTTGTCTCCTTACCACCATCACAAGTCACTCAGGTCTGCAGACTGTGGAGTGGTGAGACGCTTTACATCCCAGGAAGCCCTCATGTCTGTGTCACCTTCTGGCTCTAGCCTTTTAGTTATGATGTCATAGTTAGTCTTGATGGAGTCTCTGTCTGCACTTTACACATAATGTACATTGTCCAGCACCTGAACATAGTCATGCTTAACAATATTGTCACTCTCTCTGTTGAACTATATATACTCCGGAGCTCCTGGTGTTCCGAGTTTCTAGCCTGATCGTCTCCTCTTACGGAGCTACTTCATCAATCCTGATGTTCTACCGCTGTCTGGAGTCTCGTCTCCCGGTTGTCACCTTGTCAGGGATTGATCTTCATGGTCAGCCACTGTCTCATGGGATTGTTGTGTATGAAGCCACCAGGAGACGTCATGTCTTCTTCTGAACCAGTGTTGTGTCAGTCAGCTGTATGTTCTGGTGTTTATCAGCAATCAGGTCTGAGCTGAACTCAGAGTTTATGATGACCCATTAGTTCCTCAGGAGCTCTCGGCTGCACTATTATAAACTGTTGTAGAAAGGACATTATTTACATTTACAATATTTACTGTAGAGTGTCACCCAAATGAGGATGAGGTTCACTTCTGAGTCTGGTTCCTCTCAAGGTTCCTCTTATCACCTCAGGGAGATTTTCCTCGTCGCCGTCGTCTCCGGCTTGCTCATTAGGGACAGGGATAGATATATATATATAGTATCTTAAATTTTAAGTTAATTTTTTTTTTATTAATTTTAAAACTTCAATTGTATATATTCACTTATTTATTTTTATTCTTATTTTTTCTTCCTCTCATTATTATTATTATTATTATTATTAATATTATTATTATTATTATTATTAATATTATTATTATTATTATTATTATTATATATTTATTTCCTTTTCTCTCTATTCTGTTTCCATACTTCTGTAAAGCTGCTTTGAGACAATGGGGAAATTGTTAAAAGCGCTATACAAATAAATTAAATTGAACTGAATTGAAATATATATTAACCATGTTTCTGTTTGGTTTCATGTCTTGACCTGAACACTGGACTAAAGTCATGCTGTGTGTGAGATACGAGTCCTGAAGCGTGTTCCATGGTGATAAAGGAATAAAAGTCCTGAGGGAATAAAATAAAAGCTTTTGGGACTCACATGATATCATACTGTAGTCTCTCTTATTGTCATAATAATATTAAAACATATAGAATATTTATATCACATAATGTATTAATATTGTGTCATACAGGTGTATTGATATATATATATATAATACTGTAGAATATATTATATTAACATTGTGATATATATGTAACTTATCGTAATGTACAGATTTAATATCTCTCGGTTTATTATGCTTTATTTAACGTGTCTCATTTCATCAGCCTTTTCAATATTGTCCTTATGTAACTGTTATAATTAAATAAAAATACAATACAACATGTTTGGACACTTTAACACGTCCCCCGCAGCTACTGTTTACACGCCTGTGTGTACTGACCTGTCTGTGAGCAAGTGCTGAATACATCCAGACAACATTATTATTATTATTATTATTATTATTATTATTATTATTATTATTATTATTATTATTATTAAACACACTTGTTAAGGAGATCATTCACACCATCACAGCTCTCGACTGGTTCTTCATGACATTTCATGACTTCATGGTATTTCATGGTTCCTGGTGGAATGTGGAGTATATGTTCAAGATGCTGTTGGTATCTCTGTGACACTCAGCACCAAAACATCAGAGACTGGTTCTACAGGTTCCTGATGTGTTCCTCCTGTGGATTAAAGTGTGCTTTTCACAGGGATGGAGAACCTTAGGATGGGGTGAGAAGATGAAGCAGAAGATGAAGGAGGAGACAAAGCTGATTATGGGTTTTGTAGGAAGAGTTTGTAGACGAATAGGTTTGTTATGGAGGTTATGGTGCAGATTTTTGGAACAGAAGGTTTCTAAGATCTTGAGAAGAACCTTGAAATCTGGTCTCTTCTTCTTCTCAGTTGTACATCACTGTGGGATCTATTTTAGTCTCTAAAGTGAGTATGGGAATTGAGGAACAGTTCCACAGAGTGTTGATCTCTGATCTCTGAGTCTTGGTTCCTCCTGCAGGACACAAATCTGACATTTCATTTGAACTCCACCTAATGGTGGATTCTGGTCTCCTT
>NC_083479.1:725000-727500 GCF_030014155.1 Tachysurus vachellii
TTTTTGTGCATTAAAAATTCTGAACAAGAATAAAATCTCCCAACTTTCATATATTATACTTTTATCATATATAAAATTAATTCTTAATGAATGTCTGCCAGTGTGTGTGTGTGTGTGTGTGTGTGTGTGTGTGTTTGTGTGTGTATGTGTGTGTGTGTGTGTGTGTGTGTGTGTGTGTGTGTTTACCCCGACACCCAGCTGTGTGTGTTGCTCTTGACAGCAGTGTGTGTGAAGCCCTGCTGGCTGGCGGCCGGGTCGAAGTTGAAGTCGAGCGCGTCTCCGTCCATCAGCGTGTCGTGCAGCACGCTCTCCACGTCACACTCCAGCCGCTCGATCGCCATGTCGTCCAGGTCGCTAGGCAACCTCTCCAGGTGGTTGTGATGGTGATGGTGGTGATGATGCGGCAGAACCGGGGCGTGTCTGTGGAAACCGTTGCTGTTGACGATGCAGTAACTTGGCGGTGTGGAATCGACAGCTCCTCCTCCTCCTCCTCCTCCCATGTGCGGCAGGTGAGGATACGGCTTCATGTTGCCATGACGACTGAGATGTCCCTGAGGCAGGAGGGCACACCTATTCATGCCCACTGCTGTAGAGGTGTGTGTGTGAGCGTGTGTGTGTGAACCCATGGCTTTTCCTGCTTGCCCCATGTGCCCTTGAGCACTATAGGGGGGTAAAACTCTCCCTCCTTGTGGCCCCGCTGCCTCCATGGGGGGCAAGACGTCTCCTCTGGGTTCCCCGTCGTTACTCAGGAGTTCCTTTAAAAGCCCTGTAGGGCAATTATACTGCCCTACGTAGGGGTTATACCCCACCGCCTTGCTGCTGGACAGACTGTGGCCGGTCACGGAGGTGACGCTCAGGCCGCTCTGCCACTTGTGGAAGTCCTGCGCTGGGCTGTAGGGAGCGAATGGAGCGCTCGGAGCGTCGCCGCTGTTCTTGGGTGAAAGCAGGTTCAGATTATCTAACAGGTTTTCCATCATCAGGTTCTTGGAGCCGAACGAGCCGGTCACCTCGGACAGACTGGGCAGTTTGGAGGCTAATTTAGTGGCCTGGTATCCGAGGTGCAGTTCTCCTCCCTCACTAACGTCCTCCTCAGGGAGGAAAGGAGAGCGCCGGCCGCTCAGCGTGCTCGCGTCCGAGCTGGCCCGAGTCCGGAAACATCCCCACGCCTCAAAATCATCGTTACTGTGAGAGTTCGGACTCCACTTGGAGTAATTGGGACTGGTGGAGCCGCCGTCCAGGCCGACCTGCAGACACACCAGGAGCAGGCCGCTCTCTTCATCATCATCATCATCATCATCATCTTATTCCTAATTAGATTTATTCAACTCTGTTCTTTAAATTAAAATTTTCTTTAAATCTCCCTTTAATCATGAAGGATATTGTTTTTAATATTTCTCTTGTTACATAATCTGTTTTATTTTCACTCTATTATTATCTTTTCTCACAGATCAGTAAAAAATGCAAGTAAAGAAATGTGTAAGTAGGAAATGTTCATTTTGTTTCATTTACCTTTCTAATAAAACCAGGAAATTAAAAAAAGATCATTTATAAGTAATAATAATAATAATAACATTTTTTTTACTTGATTTGACTTTTTTCTTCCATTCATCTGTAACACTTAATAATTTATTATATCTCTCAGCACCATCATTAGCATTAGCATTAGCATTAGCATTGCTCCTCTCTCTCACCTTCTTCTTAGCGGCTCGTCCACGGCTCTTGGGGAACTTGCTGTTGTTGTCCATGGACGCTGCTCTGCGGCGCGGGGATTTTCCGCTCTTCCCTCCTTCAGGGTTCAGCATCCACCACGAGCTTTTCCCCGTGCCCTCGTTCTGGACGCGCACAAAGCGGCTGTGCAGAGACAGATTGTGACGAATCGAGTTCTGCAAAAACACAAACAGTGATGACGTGAGGGAGGACGTGACGTGACGTGACGTGACGTGACATGAGGGAGGACGTGACGTGACGTGACGTGACGTGACGTGAGGGAGTACGTGACGTGAGGTGACGTGAGGGAGGACGTGACGTGAGGTGACGTGAGGGAGGACGTGACGTGATGTGAGATGAGGTGATGGAGGACATGACTTGAGGGAGGACAGGTGTCTTGGTGTGGACTGTGGAAGGACAGATCTGCATCTCATGAGAAAAACAGCAGCCAAAGAGACGCGAGTGTTTACTGAAAACAACACTGTGTGCCATTAAAAACACAGGATTCCCTCAGATCTGCTCCATCAGCATGAGGGCGTGAGGAACAAGGGCACGATAACGTTACCATAGAAACCAGGAAAATAAGACATAGGACAGGTTTAACCCTCGCGTCACTCCCCAGTCCACAGCGATGTTTAGAACATTTATAACACCATGTTATCCAACGCCTCACTCCAAACTTACTAACGAGCAGAAATCCTCAGTAGTTTTCTTTAATCCTAACAGTTTAGTCGTCGTCTGTCAGCGGCTGGAAAAAAACCCAAAAAACCTGTTTTTGTTATTTTAAGAGAAA
>NC_083479.1:732500-812500 GCF_030014155.1 Tachysurus vachellii
CACACACACACACAGCAGTATTTCTGTGAGATCTGTGTGAAACACAGTGCAGGGGATTTACAGGAAACAACGCTGGCGAGAACTGAGAGTTTCTCACTAAGCTGGCTGTGTTCAAACAGACGTGCCAAGGTCACGGGAATGAGGGCTTATCTCACGTCTGATTCCACACGTCACGGCTTTCCCACATCTCTCTCTCTCTCTTTCTCTCACACGCACACACACACACACACACACACACACAGAACTTCCACAATCCGTTTTTCCCATAAACTCTTCTTCTTCTTCTTCTTCTTCTTCTTCTTCTTAGTAATATCTTGCACTAAGTCACATGAAGCAGTGAGTGTTTCTCTTCATAATATCACCAGTTTAAAGTCTGAGGTACTGATTAAAATCAAAAGGTCTAAAGTTCAAGCCTTCAGATCTGAAACAGAACAGTGTGTGTGTGTGTGATGCTGCACCAGGCCGTGTGTAGGTGCTACACTAGGGGCTGGGACTGGATCTTCTTCTCTGTTAGCTTTATCTGAAGAGGTTGTTCTGATGCACCTGAGGTGTGTGTGTGCTGTACAGTCCTGCTCTGAAACAGGTTCTTATTGCTGCGCTCAGTCACTTGCCTCCTCCTGTCTGTCTGACACACAGCAACGTTAGAGCTCTGATCGTCCTCAGATCAAATGTCAGTGTTTTATTTCTTTAACATTTTTTACACACAATGATGAAGACACAAACAAATCGAGCTGCACGTGTGCCAACGGTTTAACACACATCAGTGAGAAAAACACTTACACCAGGGATGACTTTTCTGACCCCCTGGAGGGTAAAAGTGCCCGAGTTACCCTCTGTGTGTGTGTGTGTGTGTGTGTGCGTGTGAGAGAGAGTATGTATGTTTGCTCTGTGGACAAAGACCCATGGGAAACAAACCGCTATAGTGTGTGTTATGGTTTTGCGTCCACACGTGCATGTGTATGATACAGGAAGTCAGGCTCTAAGTAAAAGCCCTAGAGATGTGTGTGTGTGTGTGTGTGTGTGTGTGTGTGTGTGGTGATAAAGCAAAAGAAAACACTCCTCCCGTACCCCTCCCGTGTTTGTCTCTCTCGCGTGTGCTCATCACGTTTTTATTGTTTTCACTTGTCGCTTAACACAGCACAGGAATTTGGCAGCTAGAAATTAACACACACACACACACACACACACACACACACACACACACACACACACACACACAAACACCCAGTAAACTAAAATACCCACCCACCCCCGAGTTAATATCTATTTGAATCGAACCTTGGTGTGTATTTCTGAGCATGTTTCCAGTCTCGTCCTCATCCTGCACGGCTCTCAGACAAAGCTCTGTTTTTATTTCTAGACGACTTTAAGTATTATTGCTTTAATATAAAACCACTGTGTGCCCACGTGCATTATGGGACAGTCGGCCGCTCGGCCTCGTGCTCACGCAGTCTATGCGGGTTTCTGTGTTCTAGTAATAACACTAAACATGCATTCCCCTTATTGTGTGTGTGTGTGTGTGTGTGTTTCAGGAGGGAGGAGGCTGTTAACACACGGTGTGTATTTTCCAGTCACTTAGCAGGAAACGCATCATTGCTCATTGTGGCAGTCGAGCTGCTCTGTTTTTACAGGAAAAGTGCAGAAATAAAAATAACCCTGAGCCCAAAGGTTCCACCAGAGCTGCTGGACACGCTGTGAAAAAAATCCCTGTGTTTTTTTAACGGCACGGGGACGTGTTGAGTGAGGGACAGACGTGAGGACGTGTGGTGAGAGAGACGCCGCTCTGTGCCCCGTCTGAGCGAGAGTTGGACGAGTTCTCACATTTAAACAACTGCAGCGTTTCCCATCAAACCCACAAACCCGACCGACTCTCAGACGGCAGCTCCGACAGGAGAGAGGCCGCACTCCCGTACCTTACCTTATCGTTTCTATAGCAACGGAATGTGTAAAAAGCACGCTTCATGTAACTGGATTTAAACGCGTGTGTAATACTCAGGAGCAGTAGGACAGGTGAAGCAGTTAGGAAGCGAGAATAAAGAGAGAGTAAAGAGACAATGGTGAGGGACGAGTGTTTATAGCTACAAGAACAGGAACTCTACATTAAAGGTAACAATAACCAATACAAACTCTTGTGTGTTTTACTGACTCTTGTTCTCCTGTGTTACTGAGTCCTGTACTGAATACACTGAATACTGAATCGGGTAGATTTCTGATCATCAGATGAGGTTTAGATTCACTTTAATAAACTACACCTCGTGTCTGCAGGCGTTCGCTCCATTTCCTTTTTCAGTTGGCATAAAGGCGACGATGCGAGCCGGATGTTACACTCAATCACACATTCCACACACACAAAAGAGAGAATAAACACACTCGGGGTTGTAGAGGCCAGTATGCGTCAGGTATGTGACTCTAACACACCTCTGACTCATTAACGAGGCACATTAAAGATAAACACAGAGGAATTCAAATGAAGGATTTAATCAATAAAAAACTAACAAATCAGATCAGAAATGTAATGAGGCTGGTGAGTAATAGTAGTGTGTGTGTGTGTGTGTGTGTGTATGTGTGTGGATGTGTGTATGTATGTGTGTGTACGTATGTGTGTGTATATGTGTGTGTGTATGTATGTGTGTGTGTATGTATGCGTGTGTATATATGTGTGTGTGTGTGTATGTGTGTATATGTGTGTGTATGTATGTGTGTGTGTATATGTATGTATGTGTGTGTGTGTATGTGTGTGTGTATGTGTGTATATGTGTGTGTGTGTATATATGTGTGTGTGTGTGTGTGTGTATGTGTGTGTGTATATGTATGTATGTGTGTGTGTGTGTGTGTGTGTGTGTGTGTGTATGTATGTAGGTGTGTGTGTGTATGTGTGTGTGTATATGTATGTATGTATTTGTGTGTGTGTGTGTGTGTGTGTATGTATGTATGTATGTATGTAGGTGTGTGTGTGTGTATGTGTGTGTCTGTATGTGTGTGTCTGTATATATGTGTGTGTGTGTGTGTATGTGTGTGTCTGTATGTGTGTGTCTGTATATATGTGTGTGTGTGTGTGTGTGTGTGTGTGTGTGTGTGTGTGTGTGTGTGTGTGTGTATGTGTGTGTGTGATTTTTAAAACAGAAAATGTAACATCATGATCTTTATCACTGTGTAAATGGAGGGAAGTGAGCGCAGGACTCAGGAATGGAGGATGTGTGACGTTTCCCCTCCCGTGACGCCTCCTGCTTCTCTTCCTCTTGTTATTGTGCCCTAAATGAAGTGCACTTAACTTTTAAAGTGAGGGAGGTCTAAAAATATACACTTTTATCCTCTTTTGAAGCTCCTGAGGCTAGAAAGTGACAAACACTCGGAGAATCTGAGCAAAAAAAAGACCAGGGTGGATTTCAGACCCGTAAACACACAGCTCACCCTGGTGGCATGCGGTCACGGGGTCACGAGCCTTTCATTTTATATTCACGAGACGACAAAGACAAAGGAGGAGCCGGGATTAAACACCACACCCTACTGGTGCTTCACCTTCTCTCATTTGTCATTAAACATCCTGCTGTCTGTTTCACCTGTCTCACTGAATGTCCAACAGCAGCCAAGGGCACGTGTGTATCACACTCACACACACTCACACAAATTCGCAAACACTTGCAAACACACACTCGCGCACACACACTCGCGCACACACACTCGCGCACACACACAAATTCGCAAACACTTGCAAACACACACACTTGCGCACACACTCGCGCGCACACACTCGCGCGCACACACACTTTCATTAGCGTGTTGTGTGTGACTCATTCCATCAGTATCCAGTGGGTTCAGTTTCCGCATCGGAAATTCACTCCATTAAGCACTAAAAACAAACAATTCACAACTAAACACTTTACTGATTAAACACCAGAATGTTCGGTCACAAAGTTTCAGGTTTTATTGTGCGACAGTGTTTTATTCCAAGAGAAAAATGAAAGATGTTTCAGACCTTCTGCAGGTGAGACTCAGGAACTAAAACACAATTCAGACAGGATGGAAATGTTTGTGCTCTCATGAAGTGTGTCTGAGCCGAAGGACAAAAACAACACACCTCAACACACCTCAACACCCCACACCACACCACACCACACCACAGTACAACACACCTCAACACACCACGACACACCGCAACACCCCACACCACAACACACCGCAACACCCCACAGCACAACATACCTCAACACACCACGACACACCGCAACACCCCACACCACAACACCCCACACCACACCACACCACAGTACAACACACCTCAACACACCACGACACACCGCAACACCCCACACCACACCACAGCACAACACACCTCAACACACCACGACACACCACAACACCCCACAACACCCCACACCACGACACACCACACCACACAACACACCACACCACACCACAACACTCAGTGATGTTTCTACAATACAAGTCTGCTAACAAACTGCCAGCAAAACATTTATACAATAGGACTTATGTCACAAAAACAAACACATTCACAAGCTCTACCTGCACTCACTCTTACACTTAGCCCCACTCGTGCACTTAGCCCCACTCGTGCACTTAGCCCCACTCGTGCACTTAGCCCCACTCGTGCACTCCTGAATGAAACGCTGGGAAACACCGCTATGAAGCCCATCTGTGTGTTTATTCCGGCTACAGCGGAGGTGTGATTGTACAACCAGAGGTCATCGAGTCAAGCAGCTCGAGGCTCTGTTTGATAAAAATAACACACAGGACCATATCGTTACCCCATTATTATCTCAGATTGCTCTAAAAAACCGCTCCTGTTTCCTCCTTTCAGAGAAAGTGTACAAAACACTGCAACACTAACGAGCCTCACTATTTATAACTGATGCAGAATGGAGCAGAAGGTGAATTCCCATCAACTTCAACCACTTCAGCTGCTTTTGAAGAAGTTCTGGCGAAGGTTCAGGACATATTTGACACGTCTCCCTTTATCCCACACACACGGCTGCTTTTACTCTGAAGAGGAAACGTAAACAAGCCCCAAACCCAGGGCATCAGGTGAGGAGTGCAGAAGGTTGGTCTGCTTCTCTAACTTAAATACATCACTGTTCCCCACCTCTCCTACACCAGGCACCGCTCAGAGCTTCTTCTGAGTCACCTGAAGCCGTTAACTGCACCTGTTTGAGCTGCTGCTCCTGCTGCATCACGGGGCGAAGAAACACACACACACACACGGAGGAAAGCGTGATTCGCACACTTCTGTATCACACCAGCTCCCAGACCCCCACAAACATGTCACTGTGATTGACAGTGGTGGAAGAAAATAAGCCCCTCCCACCCAGTCCACACAGCCAATTAACTGAATCTGAAACCATGGCGACCTGCAGGAAACAGAATGTAGGACACGCCCACAAGCCTGCAGTGTAGATTGATTTGAGTGACATTTAAGGATCATGGAGCACTATCACACTGTGTGTGTGTGTGTGTGTGTGTGTGTGTGTGTTAGAAGCTGATGATGTACAGACGATAAGTGAAGACTGCTGACTGCTCCACATCGTCTCATGTAACTTCCTCTTGACATTTTTGACTGGGGATTTTTTTTTTTTTCTGATATCAAACGATTTCTGAGAAGAGTTGAGGTTCATATGATATTTTTTTTTTTACACAGCTGAGTGTAACACTTTGATCTCTGCACATCTGCACGATGCTAATTGCTCACTGCACATCTGCATGAAGACGAACCAGACAGATCATTATCAGAGAAACCATGAGCTGAACCACTGATAAACTGAACAAATCAATCTTCAGATTGTGTCAGAGCTGCATCAGTGTTCTTCTACAGGAACGTCTGGAATCACACAAAGCTCTTTATTTATTTATTATTTTACAGAAATCAGGATGTAATCTGCAGAAATCTGCAGGAGCTGAAATGTACCTACAGAACAAGAAAGGTGTGTCAACATACACACACACACATACACACACACACATACACACTCACACACACACACTCACTCACACACACTCACTCGCACACACTCACACGCACACACTCACACGCACACACTCACACGCACACACTCACACACTCACACGCACACACTCACACACACACACTCACACACACACACTCACACACACACACTCACTCACTCTCACACACTCACTCACTCTCACACACTCACGCACACACACGCTCACTCACTCACACACACACACACACACACACTCACACACACACACTCACACACACACACTCACTCACACACACTCACTCACACTCACTCACACACACTCACTCACACACACACACTCACTCACGCATACACACACACTCACGCATACACACACACTCACTCACTCACACACACTCACACACACTCACTCACACACACACACTCACTCACGCATACACACACACTCACTCACACACACTCACTCACTCACACATACACACGCACACACACTCACTCACTCACACACACTCACTCACACACACACTCACACACACACACTCACACTCACTCACACACACACTCACTCACACACACACTCACTCACACACACACTCACTCACACACACACGCACACACACTCACTCACACACACTCACACACACACTCACTCACTCACTCACTCACTCACACTCACACACTCACTCACACTCACACACACACACTCACACTCACTCACACATACACACACACTCACTCACACCCCCACTCACTCACACCCCCACACACTCACACCCCCACACACTCACACCCCCACACACTCACACCCCCACACACTCTCACACCCACACACTCACACACACACTCACTAACACTGCACAGTGTGTGCAGTGTGTGCAGTGCATGCTGCTTTAGAAAGTAGTTGAGAGGTTAAAGCGCTGCAAACTTCAAAGAAAAAAAGAGATTCATCTGCTGAGAACCAAGACCACAGTTCAACATGCAAACAAGAGAGAAAGAGAGAACAATGAAAATATAACAGAATAAAACTGACACAAAGATATATGAATATAAAAGAAACTGAATCAAACACACATACACACATGCATGCACATACATGCACACACACACACACACACACCACTCTGCAGATTTCCAAAAACAGAAGCGAGCTGCCAAGTAGGTGTGATACTAATGATGTCATGAGTTTTGGTATTTTGTTACAACGTACAGGAATGCCCACTAAACACGCACACACACACACACACACACACACACACACACACACACACAGATTAATATGTGTATATTATATATAATTGAATGAATGTGAATTAAAGTGTTTGAATATGAGAATGTTCTCAGGTGTGTGAATGGAGTGTCTGGTCAAGAGAAGTTAATGTAAAGCTGCAAAAGAATGACTCACTCACTGAAACCTTTTACACACACACACACACACACACACACCTCTGTATGTAATCTTCTTTTCCTGCATTACTCATAATGAAACAGCACTACACCTTCTGTCAGTGTCAGAGCATTTTCATGTCACCTCAAATAACCTCACATTTCCGTTCTGCTCTGTACGTGCATGTGTGTGTGGTGAATGAGCCCGATGTACAGTATCTCACATCACTCAGGAGTTTAAGTGAGATTAAGAGTGTGTTGGAGCTGTGTTTGTTTCTGAGGACAGATCAGGATCCTGAGTCACATGGACCTGGATGTTAATGTGTTCTGGATTCGTGTGTAGACCAACAGCTCGATCACGGGGACGTGCACGGGGGATGCCACGTGTAAACGAATTGAAAAAACAAAACAAAAACATTGACACTGAAGTTTCCTGTGAGGAGATGATTCCTTAGTGTTTATGGAAGGAGTCTCCAGTGCCAGTGCTTTATCACTTTAGTATAAGCAGCTGGTGAAGTTATAACAGATTTATAGCAGCTGTTTAACTAATCACTACTACTACTAATCACTACTACTACTAATCACTACTACTACTCACTACTCATTATGAGTCTAATTGACTAGTTTAATTAATTTGTTGGGTTTAATGAATAACAGGTGATTTCCCTGAGCAAAGACGCCGATGTCGACACACCACTTATTTATCAGGATTAGTCACGTAACAGTGCGGGGAAATCACCAAACTGTGTGACCTCGGCTTTCAGACCTGCTCAGGTGTGTGTGGAGCTCCAGCACCTCTCAGATCACCAATCATCACTTCACACTTTTATCCCATGTGCAAATAAGCACATTTTTATTACAACACAAATAATTTTCATTAACATATTTTACACACACACACACACACACACACACACACACACACACACAAACAAAGAGTAACACAGTGTGAAAAAGGAAGATATAAAGAGAACAAACTGAAACTAAACCCTTTAGCCGACATAAACCTGACATTATTTACACTTTCATTTCTTTGAGGATTTGTGAAAGTGTTTAATGTTTAAATGTTAACTGCTTTATAACGAACAGCTTCAACACTTTTAGCAGGACACACACACACTTTCCAGGGCTCAGGTTCAGGTTCAGGTTCTTCTTGGTGTATCTTTTTCCTTACAAAAACTCACAAATATCCAACACAAAGTGTAGAAAAAAGAACACAAGTAAAATCAACGTTGTTATTTAAATCATTTGAAAGGTGTGTGTGTGTGTGTGTGTGTGTGTGTGTTGGAGTTTGTTTGACAGTTACTTGGTTTCTAAATTCAGTAAAGTAAATAAACAAAAGCGAATCATGGCTGATGAGTTCAAGCCTAAAACGCGCGCGGTTTGCCTCCCTGTGCGTGCGTGCGTGTGTGTGTGTGTGTGTGTGTGTGTGTGTGTGTGTGTGTGTTTACCTTCCAGCCGGCTGAGCTGTTGCTGTCCCCCTTGTCTTTAAAGTAAGGGACGCTCTTCACCATCCACTCGTAGATCTGCGCCAGGGTCAGTCGTCTCTCCGGTGAGCTCTCGATCGCCTGCGTGATCAGGTCTGCGTACGACATGTTGCCCCACGCGTTCCTCCGGCACGAGCTGCTCTTCCTCTGCCCGGACGACGAAGACGACGACGAGGATGTGGAGGATGAAGATGAGGTAGAGGAGGTCGTAGAGGATGAAGAGGAGGAAAGAGGCTGCACCTGCACCTGGTGATGCTGAGGCACCTGTTGCACCTGAGCGGTGGAGAGCGCTGGATGCTGATGATGCTGCTGCTGCTGCTGCGGCGCTTCATCGCTCCGAAATCCGTGCGCTTTTCTGTCCTCCGTCTCCGTCTCCGGCTCCTCCAGCAAAGCCAAACTCAACCCGCCCATGAAGTCCAGGTCTCGCGGCTCTGCTTCCGCTCCCGAAGCCGCCGGAGAGGACTCGGGTCTGTGCAGCGGCCAGGTGCAGGACCGCGGGCGGCAGAAAGGCTCGAAATCCGGGTCCGAGTCGCGCGTCTGGAGCTGCGGCGCTTCGGCCATCGCCACTGAGACGGGAATGAAATCACACTCAATTAAACTCGACTCCAGACTGAAGAGACGCCACCGACCGAATCACACACACACACACACACACACACACACTCACTCACACACATGAGGTTGTTCACAGCACCAGGTTTCCGCTGTCAGTGTATAAAGTTACACAAAGTTAAACACAACCTGATGGTGTCCCGCACTCAGAACACCGCGAGCGCGCGCACCAGCTGCTACACCTAAACGCCGCGTGCCGGACACGCCCACTGCTCCTGAGTGACAGCTCCAAATTAACCAATCAAATCGACGCAGGATCCCGTTTGCATATCAACTGCCATTAAGGCGCGTAGAGAGAAGGGACAGGACAAGTGGCCAATTAACTCGGATTAAAGAAGTTAATTAACTCGGATTAAAGAAGTTAACTAACTCGGATTAAGTTGTCTCTTTCTTTTCATTGTGGCACGTGGCCAAAAATGGCTAAAGAAATTTCAGGTTTCACAACAGATAAAGTTTCCATCTGTCTCTGGGTTGCCAGATATTGTTAATCACTTTAAATAATGGTTTATGTGGAACTGGGACACATAAACATGAATAACATTTATTTAACACAAATAAATGATTATCGGTGTGTTTTTACTGTTGTGTGTTTGTTCTACATCTTTACTGAGACGCCTGTAAAACATCAGGGATTTAACAGGTGTACAATTCTATTCTTAGTCTTTTAACTTCACTCCACTAGAGGGAGACATCATCCTTTTTTTATAGCACGTTGTGTGTGTGTGTGTTTATGTGTGTGGGTGGATATGTGTGTGCATGTGTGTCTGCATGTGTGTGTGTTTATGTGTGTGTGTGTTTAACAAGAAGACAAAGAACAATAATAATTTCTTTAATTTATAATATAAATTAATTATAGCACCTTTACAAAGCATGATGACAGTTTACAAAGAAAATCACAATCGACATTACAAAACAATAATGTTAATAAAAGTATTTTTAAAAAAATTAATATGTACACAGACTCACACTCACATGTACTCAGACTCACACTCACATGTACACAGACTCACACTCACATGTACTCAGACTCACACTCACATGTACACAGACTCACACTCATATAATCAACGTCACAAACCGATGCATTTATTGTGGATTCATGATAAATAAATGTTGTGGAATCTTTTGACAGAAAATGATGAAATACTGAAAATACACATAGTGTGTGTTTGTGTGTGTGTTGATCAGATGCGTATGGTGTAGGACTCAGAGTGTGTGACGTAGCGGACCCAGCGGTGAGACAGACCCTGCTGGTTCGGAGACAGACGCACAAATCGGACCTGCAGCCCTGTACAAGTGTGTTTCGGAAGCTCAAAGCTCATGCTGACAGGCCCCACCTCCAGGAGAGAGGCGGAGCTAAAACTGGGAACCTCCACCTACAGGAACAGTGAATATGTTAATGAGAGTTCGTGTCTGCAGGGAACGGCAGTGATAACTGAGCATTCAGAAATACGTGTAGGGTGTGAAGCACATGAACAAGTTATGTGTGTGTAATAAACATGTAATAAAGGTGTAGCGCTCGCCTTAAAGAGGGCAGAGAGCTGAGCTCCTCCTGGGAACCGGGGGATTTCCCACACAATAGATTTGTGTTTAGGTCGAAGCTCGGCTGTCTGGTCAGGACTACTCAACTCCTGAGAAAGACTGAAGGGGGGGACAGAGAGAGAGAGAGAGAGAGAGAGAGAGAGAGAGAGAGAGAGAGAGAGAGAGAGAGAGGGAGAGACAGAGAGAGAGAGACAGAGAAAGAGAGAGAGAGAGAGAGTGAGAGACAGAGAGAGGGAGAGAGAGAGTGAGAGACAGAGAGAAAGACAGAGAGAGATATTTATTTATTAAGTAATGGAGTAAGCATTGTTTCATGTCCTCCATCTGTACAACAATAAGAAGTCTTTTCTCTCCTTCTCTGTACCTGAGAGAACATTTGGGCACAGGAATCGTCACGGACACGTTTATAGCAGCGCTGCGAAACAGAGAGAATATATAACTGTGTGTGATAGAACTGAAGCACAGGAGCTGATTAAAGTGTATAACACACACACACACACATACACATGTATAACACACACACGTGTAAGACACACACACGTATAACATACACATGTATAACACACACACACACATACACATGTATAACACACACACACGTGTAAGACACACACACACACGTATAACATACACATGTATAACACACACATGTATAACACACACACGTATAACACACACACGTATAACACACACACACACAACACACAGACACACATGTATAACACACACACACGTATAACACACACATGTATAACACACACATGTATAACACACACACACGTATAACACACACACGTATAACACACACATGTATAACACACACATGTATAACACACACATGTATAACACACACATGTATAACACACACACGTATAACACACACACGTATAACACACACACACACAACACACAGACACACATGTATAACACACACACACGTATAACACACACATGTATAACACACACATGTATAACACACACATGTATAACACACACATGTATAACACACACATGTATAACACACACATGTATAACACACACATGTATAACACACACATGTATAACACACACATGTATAACACACACATGTATAACACACACATGTATAACACACACACACTATTACACACCTGTTTGGTGGCAAATCACAGCGCAGTTTGAGAAAAATCAACAACCTGAGTGAAGAGATGAAGAATGTTCAATTAATTATTTATTTTAAGAGACTTTCTGAACAGTTCATGTGACAGAATCTCAGCCAATCACATCCAAACTAAATAGTTTATTAAGTCCATCTGAATTAAGATGATAGGATGCTGTAGATGTTGCCATAGTAACCACTGAAGGTAACTTGTTGCTGTTAGACACCTATCTGTCACTTTTTACATACACAGGTGCATCACCTCCCTGTGATTCACACACACACACACACACACACACACACACACACACACACACACACAGTGTGTGTTTTATTGAAGTGTTCTTATGTGGAATTTTGTACCTGCTCCCATAATCCTTCTCCACGGTGGGGAAGAGACGGAACGGAGGAGGACACGGCAGCTCATCACACAGCTGGTACTGCATAAGGGTTTGCTAACACACACACACACATTACATTTATAGACAATTTCAGTCAAATTCAGAGCATGTGTGTGTGTGTGTGTGCAGTGTAGATTGATTCGAGTGACATTTAAGACAAGGATCATGGAGCACTATCACACTGTTCCTTTACCAGGTAAATAGTGTGTGTGTGTGTGTGTGTGTGTGTGTGTGTGTGTGTGTATGTGTGTGTGTGCATGCGTGAGTGTGCATGTGTGAGTGTGCATGTGTGAGTGTGCATGTGTGAGTGTGCATGTGTGAGTGTGTGTGTGTATGTGTATGTGTGAGTGTGTGAGTGTGTTTGCCTTTACCTCTCCCTGGCTGGGGCAAATTTTTAAAATCCTGTAGGTATCAAACTCATCGAGTTTCACAGTCTGATGAAAACTGCACTCGTCCACACGCACAGCCGCCCCGTAACCTGACAGAGAGAGAGAGAGAGAGAGAAAGACAGCGAGAGAGAGAGAGACAGAGAGAGAGAGAGAGAGAGAGAGAGAGAGAGAGAGAGAGAGAGAGAGAGAGAGAGAGAGAGAGAGAGAGAGAGAGAGAGAGAGAGAGAGAGAGAGAGAGAGAGAGAGAGAGAGAGAGAGAGAGAAAGACAGCGAGAGAGAGACAGAGACAGAGAGAGAGAGAGAGAGATGAATAAAAAATATGTAGAGACAGAGCAAATAATAAAAGAGAGAAGAGACGACAGTGTGGTGATGTTTCTCACCCCTGAGCTGAGACTTCCCAATGCTGAACTCCTCGTTCAGGCCGATCCTCATCTCTACACAACACACACACATGCACCCACACACACACACACACACACACGCACATGCACACACACACACACATAAGCATGCACGCGTGCACACACACACACACACACACACGCACACACACACAAGATAAAAAACAGTATATACAATATTGTGTAAAAAACAGTATTAAGATAAGAGTACACAAAGGAAGTGACGTCAGACGGCAGTAAAGATTCATGTGTAAGTGAATTAACATCAGATGATTAGTGTGAGTTTAACACAGTAATGAAACCCAGCTGACTGACTGACTCTCTGTACCTGAACATGAAGGAAGAAAACACTTCACTCTGATCTCTCCCTCCACGTCTGCCTTCATCACAACTCCCTACACACACACACACACACACACACACACAACATATGAATAGTTTGTGTTAATTACAGAAATCGAAATGACACATTTTTATGTTCACAACATTATTTTTTATGTAATAAAATCTGAAGCACTCACGTTAGAGCCAATAACAACAGAGAGTCTCTCCACCACGTCCACAAAGATCTCATTCTTACCTCCCTAAAACACACACACACACACACACACACACACACACAGAAAAATCCATCATTAGAGAGAAAGAGTAGGGAAAAAGTACAACAGAGAGAGAGAGAGAGAGAGAGAGAGAGAGAGAGAGAGAGAGAGAGAGAGAGAAAGAGAGAGAGAGAGAGAGAGACAGAGAGAGAGAGACAGAGAGAGAGAGGGAGAGACAGAGAGAAAGAGAGAGAGAGAGACAGAGAGAGAGAGAGAGAGAGAGAGAGAGGCAGAGAGAGAGAGAGAGAGAGAGACAGAGAGAGAGAGACAGAGAGAGAGAGAGAGAGAGAGAGAGGCAGAGAGAGAGAGAGAGAGAGAGAGAGAGAGAGAGAGAGGCAGAGAGAGAGAGAGAGAGAGAGAGAGAGAGAGAGAGAGAGAGAGAGAGAGATACCTCCCCACTGTGAGATGTCATGATGGGTCGAGCAGCAGCGGTGCTGGGAGCCACTTTACTCTGCTGCGTCTCTGCTCCAAACTACAGCACACACACACACACACACACACACACACACACACACACACCTTTAATCCACATTACTATAACTGACAGGTCTGTAGTCACGCTGTATTTTCTGTATTATAAACTCTTACGAGAGCGACGTTGCTGAGGTCAAACAGACTGAAGGGTTTGGAGGCGACCGGCTCCGTCTGAATAAAATTCTTCAGGATGTCCATGGAGGTGGTCTGGATGTAGCCGTAATCCTGAGGAACAAAAAAAAACTTTCCTTTTTTTATTTCATTTTCTTTAAGTCTGTTATTTGAATTAGAGACATTTCATTCACTGCCACCTTTTAAACTGGAGGTTCGACTCACCACCATCTCGTCCAGGAGCTCGTAGATCAGAGCGAAGTTCATGCGGACGGTTTTCTCACACACGCTGCCACAGTAATCCTTAATCAGAGCCACAAGTCTGCAGGAGACATGACACAGCATCACACACATGTCATCCAGGGGCAGGAGACACGTCACAGCATCACACACACATCATCCAGGGGCAGGAGAAACGTCACAGCATCACACACACGTCATCCAGGGGCAGGAGATACGTCACAGCATCACACACATGTCATCCAGGGGCAGGAGACACGTCACAGCATCACACACACGTCATCCAGGGGCAGGAGAAAAGTCACAGCATCACACACACGTCATCCAGGGGCAGGAGAAACGTCACAGCATCACACACACGTCATCCAGGGGCAGGAGAAACGTCACAGCATCACACACACGTCATCCAGGGGCAGGAGATACGTCACAGCATCAGCACCATCACACACACACGTCATCCAGGGGCAGGAGACACATCACACCATCACACACACGTCATCCAGGGGCAGGAGAAACGTCACAGCATCACACACACGTCATCCAGGGGCAGGAGATACGTCACAGCATCAGCACCATCACACACACACGTCATCCAGGGGCAGGAGACACGTCACACCATCACACACGTCATCCAGGGGCAGGAGACACGTCACACCATCACACACACACGTCATCCAGGGGCAGGAGATACATCACACACACACACACACGTCATCCAGGGGCAGGAGACAGTGATGAGTGTGCAGAACACTGACACTCTGTCACTCACCTGTTCAGGAAGTCGACCACCGTGAAGGGAGAAGGATCCGTCTTTGTAGAAACCACCCAGTAAAGTCCAGCGTGTCGGATGTGAATAAAGTTCACACCTTTGTGGCTCTACAGAGCACAGAAACACAAAACAGCTGCTTTTACACCATCAGATTTTTATCATAACAAACATAAGTTTAATAATCATTTAATTTAAATCTACCATGACGACAGGAGGCTGATCTCCACTCAGAGACGACACCATCTCATAAAACGTGCTCATGGAGGCTTTTTCCATTTCTCCACGGACTCGATTAGAGTTAAGGAAACACACCCAAACACACACACACACACACTGTCACTCACACACACACACACACACACAAACACACACACTGTCACTCACACACACACACACACCCAAACACATACACACTGTCACTCACACACACACACACACACCCAAACACACACACACTGTCACTCACACACTGTCACTCACACACACACACACCCAAACACACACACACTGTCACTCACACACACTGTCACTCTCACACACACACAAACACACACACAAATACACACACACTGTCACTCTCACACACACACACAGTCACTCACACACACACACACTGTCACTCACACACACAAATACGCACACACACACACACCCAAACACACACTGTCACTCACACACACACACCCAAACACACACACTGTCACTCACACACACACAGTCACCCAAACACACACACTCTGACTCACACACAGACACACACACTCTCACTAACACACAAGCTATCACTCACACACAAACACACACACTGTCACTCACACACACAAACTGTCACCCAAACACAAACACACACACTCTCACACACTCTCTCTCTCTCTCTCTCTCTCTCTCACACACACACACACACTCTTAAACACACACTCACACAAACACACTCTCACTCACACACACAATCTCTCTCTCTCACACACACACACACACACACACACACACACACACACATACATATATACACACACACATACACACACATACACACACACACGATCAGGATACAGTCTTTGTAGATCAGATGATCACCTTGTGATGACAGAATAAACAGCTGAGAAATCATTTTGTCCACTTTAATGTCTGTTAACTCGCTAATTCCAGTTTACATTAAGACCAAAGAGGAACAGAATAATGCTGTAGTCGATATCATCAGAGCAGGACAACAACATAATTTAGTTATAAATAACAAACTAACACTAATCACAAACAAAAACAACAACAACCCGGTGTATAGGATCCTCTACATCTGTAGGACCCTTAATGTGGCTCTCTCACATGCGCCTGATTAAAAATCTCGTTCTCGAACACACCTCGTTTATAATTTTATAACATCGAATTTTAACAAATATAATGCAAGCAAGTCGCCCGAAAGATGTCTGAAAAGGAATAAAATTGAGCACTTAATAATTTAAGGTCAGACCAGTTCGTTAGTCTCACCGAAATCAGGCAGATTAATAACTACCTAGACAGTTAGTCGTGCTTCCTACCGCCACCTAGTGACCATAAGTAGGAAATCCATAGAATCCGATCAAGTGCCATGTAGTGTAAAGTCATGCAGGTTAAAGTCAGCTGTATGTAGGACATAAACATGATTATTATGGTGTCTGATTCCCATCATCCTGTTTGCATAGCTTGGATTCCTGCTTTCTTCTCACACCTGGTTGTTGAACCCCATCACTATTCACCTCCACCTTCTTTAATCACCTGCTTGTTTTTGTGTCCATTCTTTTTTTTATATTATTGTTATTTTATTTCATTTCATTTCTCAGCTCTGTTCTGACTCATTACTCCTCTTCGTTAATCAGAGATTCTTCATGTTTAAAGGTCAAGTCCAATAGTCTGTTTACAGGATTTAATAAACAGGATTTATTTCCCCTTCTATTAGCACAGAGCCAGATGTTGCACAGCTCCAGATGTTTCTCCAGGACGAAGGCTTTAATTTTGCGGCTTTTCTTCTTTGTTCTTTAAACATTCTGAAGTCTTTCAGCTGGTCATCAAAGGCAGATTCCACATCTCAGCTTCCAACATGTGATTTTGAGCGTCTTGGGTTATTAATAAGAACTGGCTGGGATTCCAAATGGGACACAAAATCCCACAAACTCAAACACAAACACACATGGGCTTGTGTTATGTAAGTGGGAGGAGCTAATTACGCTTCAACAGCCAATCAGATTAAAGCGGTTTATTATCAGGCAGCCAAAAAGTATTTATTTCACTTTTATTCTAACAGTTCATACCTGAGTGCTGAGTAAAGACCGCAAGAGGTAGGAATTATTATTATTATTATTATTATTATTATTATTATTATTATTATTATTATTATTATTATTATTGTCAGTCATTGGTTCCAATTAATTTTATCCTTCTGGGAAATGGGGGTTGAAATTTTTCATAAGTTCATAGTTTGTGTCTTTGAGCCTTAATAAAATTGATATGAATAAAAATGGAAAGTATCCCAAAAAGAAATACAGTTATATATATTATATATATATATATATATATATAATATGTATGTATAAGTAACAATTTAGCCAATTAAATAAACATTGATTAAAAAAATTCAAATTAAACCATACTGTTGAAATAAATGCATAACCAAACGTGTGTGGAATAAAATCCATGATTTTATACGTATCGGGGTTTTTGTGTAGTATATTTTCTGTGAAGAATTTTAACTTCTTTATCCTACTCAGGAATCTGAGATGTTTGTCATCTGGGCTTTGTCCTGTTTCCTAATCCTGCCTTGTAAGGAGCCTCAGTTCTATCACCATACCGACGTTTTATTGAGTTATTTATTTGATTTCATGTTGTTATATTAAATGCTGGATTCTCCTGTGCAGCTCTTCTGCAGGCGACACCTCTTACAAAGATGGCTGATTTAACTAATGGTACAAATTTTTGTATCACATTTTATTCATTTTGAAGGCTGATTAAAAATATCTGTGCAAATAAAAGAGCTAAAGCTCAGAAATAACTGAGGAAATTGTAGATGAACAAGCATGAAGAATAACTATTCAGACATTCATGACTACTGAGAATCAGCTTACCTGCTTGATTAGAAATGTAAATACTGAGATGATGAAGAGGAAGATGTTAAATATATTCTAATTTCAGAATCAGGTGGGTCTGTAAGTATCGACTCGTCTCAAGCGCATAACTTCCTATCACGTTCTCGCCGTTCAGCTGATGTGAAATGGTACCAAAAGGATCCAGACTTTCCGTCGTACTACAGATACTACAGCAGCATTGGACACGTTGAGGGCGTAAGTTTTGTCCATTTCTCTGTCTGTCTGTCTGTCTCTCTCTCTGTCTGCCTGTCTGTCTGTCTTCACTTCCTCTGTTTTTCTTCCTGAACAGCTCTATGAGATCGACAAGATCCGGATGCTCTACCAGCAGATGCGTCACTTGGAGCAGTCCTACGGCGTAGACGCCTCCAACTACCAGAACATTGCAGGCCTTTGGATTCCCGAAGCCACTTCTCCACCTCCCACCACCAAACCTCCACCACCACCCTCCACCCTTCCACCGATGCTGTCTGTTTCTCAGTCTGAAGTTATATACCTGTGCAATCCCAAGGACCCGCTCTGTAAGCCCAGACTTGTGTATGTACCCAGCGGAGCTGTCGTCGTTCCCTGTGATCCACGCTACCACCCCAGCTGTAAATTAAGAACCTCTACTGAGGGCCCTGCTGAGGCAGCTGAGCCTCGTACCACTGCCACCCCTCTGCCCATGCCAAAACCTCCCAGCATCATCATCAAAGGTATGGAGTACAACTGTGACCCTTACTGGGACCCTGACTGCTTGATCGAAAACCCCCCGAGACCTGTGAAAGCGAGCGATCCTCCTGCGTCAAACCTTCCAATGAAATCTCGGTTCAGCAACAAAGCAGAAAAAGATATTTTTGAATAAAGAAGATGCTCCAGCTTCGTCATCTGAGGACAAAAGTGGCTTTGGATGCTTCCTAAGGCCTCTGTGATGCAAACGATTACTACAGGGATCTTTATGATGCTTACTGTTATGTTAATCCAGCCCCAGCTCATCAGTAACACTGGGAATACATCCGGAAACACATATTTATGAACATTAACGTAAATAAAAATGTGGAAACCCATAAATGTTTCAGTTTATTATTAAAGTACTATTTATTATTATTATTATTATTATTATTATTATTACTACTACTACTACTACTAATAATAATAAAAAGCCTCAACTTAAAAAATAAACATTATCAGCACAGTATTATTGTGAGCTGTAGTAAATGATTATAATATATTTAACTGCTCAGAGTTTTTGCTCCAACTAATTAATTAGTCAAGAGGATGGAGCAGAAATCCGCTCCTAACACGATTCCTAACAATTCCTAACCGCAAGTTGTAACTAAACCAACACCTAAGTCAACTAAGTCAACACCTCACAGAAGGTAGCGTGGCCGAGCGGTCTAAGGCGCTGGATTTAGGCTCCAGTCTCTCTGGAGGCGTGGGTTCGAATCCCACCGCTGCCATGATATTTTCATTTTTTTAACACGTAAAAAGCAAACAAACAAAAAACTACTTCCGATGTTTGGAATCTCTTAATCGCAGCACCGAAATTCTAAATAAACTCCACTGTTTAATGGTGACGACACAAACATCAACATACTTATAACCGAGCAACTAAAACACAACAAACTATTTATGAATTTATGCTCATTTTTTCAAACAAACACATATGTAACAACCGAATCCATCAAAACTCTTTTTATTCTCTGACAGATGCAAAATACAGTAACACATTCAGAGAATAAACGTGTTTTAACCTGACGTCTAGAGCAGCAACATACCTCTTACGTCATTGGTGTGACGCCATATCCACGCGACGAAAGTGAAAAAGAGTGAATGTGTCTTCATCCACCATGTTTTTTATGTGACTTCACCACCAATGATGATTTAAAAACTTTTCAGGATCAGGAAAGTTTTGAAACGTAAAGTTACACGAAAAGGCACCGCTGGGATTCGAACCCAGGATCTCCTGTTTACTAGACAGGCGCTTTAACCAACTAAGCCACGGCGCCACACAGTAAAACGGCGCTAAGTAAGGTTCAAATACCACAAATAAACAACTAAATAAACAAAATCTGTTTGTTGTATACACTGTAAAGTTTGGATGTTTGGATGTTTACTCAGTTTGGATGTTTAATTGTATTTTGCTCCGTAGAAAATCTCACATTACAAAGAATACTAAGTACAAATGAATGACAATGAAATCACAAGCACTTTGTCCAAAGGGCTCAATAGGCAATGGTGAAACAACTAAGGAAACCTACGCAAGTGGCAAGTGGAATATTCTAGTGAACTTTCAAAACACAGTTTGAGCGACATTTAAAAAAAAATGTGTCGAGGTGTGATGACGTAGGATGAGTGCAAGAGCACAGCTATACAATCGTGAACATAGGATTAGTGTTAGAATTATTGTTGTGATCCATAATCAAAAAGCGATTAGCGACGAGGATGGGATTCGAACCCACGCGTGCAGAGCACAATGGATTAGCAGTCCATCGCCTTAACCACTCGGCCAGGGCCGGGGCGAAAGGGACTGCCTGGAGGGGGGAAAAAAAAGAAGGAAAAAGGGGGGAAAATGGGGGAAAACAGAAAAAAAGGAGGGGTTTTTATAGTGCGGGGTATAGTTTTTATAGTTGACAAGAAAAAAAACGTAAAAATAAAAAAAAATAAAAATAAAAAAAAAATCGTCACGAACAGGATTCGAACCTGTGCGGGGAAACTCCATTGGATTGTGTTTTCTGCAATACTCACTCTTTCACTTTATTTTTCCAAAAGCAAGATAATATTCCAATACTCACTCTATTTCACTTTATTTTTCCAAAAGCAAGATAATATTGTTTTTTTTTTTACATAAATATTACATTTATTAATATTAAAGTCTTTGTAGACTTCCATAAAAGTGAAAGATCTGAATCAGAATCAGATTTATTGGCCAAGTGTGTTGACACGCACGAGGAATTTGGTTCCAGCAGTCTGTGACTCTCAAAGGTACAGACATAAATAACACTATACTATAAAAGAAAACAATGAAGACGAAGAGATACAATATAGACAGAATGAGTATAAATGTAATGAGTGTGTCTGTGTTTTGCCCTGTTTCTGTCTGCCTTGCTGTTAATTGTTTGCTCCGCCCACTCATTTGTTACCATGGACACTAATTGCACTCCATCTCTCCCTCAGGTGTGTTGTCTTAGTCACTGATTGTCTCTGCTTGGTGATTGGTTCCTGTTTGTTATATCGGTTCACTTCCCTGGTGTTGGTCATTGTTGGATGTTTGTGTCTATGTTCCCGCTTCCTGTTTGCTCAGTGTTTTGCCTGCCCGTCTGTTTGCCTATTTCTTGTTTTGGCTTAATAAAAGATTGAACTGCATTTGGATCCTCACTCGCCTTTGTCTCAATAATTATTGTAGTTATAATATAATTGTGATTAAATTAAAAAGTAATAATTGTTATTATTAATATATATTTTTTATTCAACTATTATTACTTTATTATTTATATTATAACTACAATAATTATATACTATCACAATGAATATAAAATGAATAAAATATTTAAATATGGATATGATAAGAATATCCCTTCCCGGTTTCGGGTTCTTGTGTCGTACAAGAGTAACAAAAAAGATTAACACATAATGCTTATTTCTCCAAACACACTTTATTCACTAATATACAAGCATGAATTTTAAACAATTTAGGTTTTAACTAATTAACAAAAGTTCTAATTAAAAATGTTCTATAGTGATAGTATATAATAATTATTGTAGTTATAATATAAATAAAGTAATAATAGTTGAATAAAAAAAATATAATAATTATTACTTTTTAATGTAATCACAATTATTATATTATAACTACAATAATTATTATATAAATACTATCACTATAGACCATTTAACTTATTACAAAGGTTATAACATAAAAATGTTAAAATAAATTGCTAGAAAAAAATAGACAATAAATAATAATAATAAAATAAATGTTCTTTGATTGAATTTACAAAGAGTCTTTCCACTGTTCAATGGTTTTCCCAGATGCTGGACAGTACCATTTACCCTTAGACTGAGTATGGCCAGTAAGTTTGGTCTTTGACTGACCACACAATTTACATTGATAGTGGTAGCCTTCTTTACACAGACGCTTTTTTGGTGGCTCCCCTCTTGCCACAAGCTCTTGGTCTTCAAGCTCTGCCTTTCGCAGTCTCCATGCACGTTGCCGGTTCTGGGACTGTGGAGCTGATGGCTGAGGACCGGGCAAAAATGATGTAAGACCCAGAGACTGTGCTGTTGCGGCTGATGGGTGATGACCAGGTGGAGCAGATGACCATCCCTGAGATGAAGGCCCTGACGATGATGAGTGTTGACTCTGCTGGTTTAAAAATCCAGGCCAGTTAATCCACATAGGATTTACACCAGGCCACAATTCACGTGCCACATGAGCTAGGCTGGTGCCAGGTGCAGCTACATCCGTATGCGATACCTCAGTCCTTGCATGTTTGCGGTGACGAATTACTGCCTCACCCTCAAAATTTGCAGGCTCCTGGAACTCAATTACAGTATGTCCATGTTCCATGGGTGCAGTTGGGAGCCCTCTAGGGTTTGGCAGTGAAATCTTTGCCACACTTATCTGCTTGGGAAGCTCCACTCCTTGTAGCAAAGTGTCCCGGTCAGTTCTTTTTTGCCGGTCAAGCAGCCTGACAAAACAAATCCATTATAGAATAAAACAATTGCACGCAATTTTTTTTAATTCCAATATATGATAAACATATCTTTTAAATATATATGATTTCTCAGTACAATAAACTTATAGTTCAGTACACACACACACACATATAAATATCCTATCTGTATAATCCTATCTGTATAATACACATATATTTACAATAAAGTGCTTAAGATGCTACGGATTCGCCAGGCTCCACACTCACTCTCCCGCAACGCTCCGCCTGAATACTAATCACCGTCACCTGTTCACAATCACCTGCTCACAGTATATAAGGACTGACACATTCATTCCTTCCCCGTCCGGTCTCGTTAATACATGCATCTCTTATGAGTGTATTGTTACTACCTGCCTGACTCTACTAACCCTTTGTGCATTTATTCGTCAACATCGTCTTCTGTCATCTGTCAAGTTAAGGATTGTCTCGTCTGTATTCTGTGACTGTCAGTCATGTCTGTGTTTGGAGTTACGTTTCTCATCATCATCCTCTTTATCCCTGCTATTGTTCATACTATCTACCTGGTATCACAGTTACGCGTTATAATAAACACATCTGATTGTTACTCCGTTGTCCTCTCCATCTGTCTCCCATAACACAATAAAGTATATATTACATATTTATTTATTTTTATTATTGAAGTGAATATAGAAAAGAGAAATCCAACTCACCAAGAAGAAACTGTTGTGTTGTTTATTGTTACTAACACCAAGTTGGTCTGGGCCAGCAGTTCCCTGCAGTCTTCAAGGAGCTGCTTGATGTGACTGTATGTCATTACAATTGCCTGGGGAAAGGGAAAGGTTTTTCCTTTGCTGTCTTTTGGCCTATTTCTGGGTTCCCTGTATTCCTTCAAAAGCTTGAGGGCAACACATTCAGAAATCCTATTTTTATCAGGTCTCTGAGCAGCTTGGCCATGAGTCATAAACAGTCTATGGACAAACAGTATAATGTATAATCAGTAGTTTATCACTACAATCATTTCAATAACAGCATCACCTTAATATACTTACAATTACTTCAGAAAATATGATTCAAATAATACCATTTTCATTAACAAATGTACAATGTTATATTGAAATATTTACACTTATACATTGTCTTGTATGGAGCCTGGCAAATTTTAAAAGGAACCGCAAATCCCTCACCATTTTGATTCCTTGCATACAAACTAATTAATGTCTGTTGGGGTGGAAGTATGCTATGAGGAGTGGTAACTCAGTGGTTAAGAACTTGGAGGGTTTTCAATTCAAACCCCAGGAACAACAAGCTACCACTGCAGGTAACATAGAGAAAGTAAACTAACAAACAAGATAATTGCAATTGCTATTTCGACATGACATTTTACAATTCCAAACAGATTTTAAAAACTGTTGGAAAAATACTCTACAGCTTGTATGTAAATGACAAAATGTGTTACTAAAAGTCAACTCACCTCTCAGCTGCTTGCTGACCAGGGGCCGAGCCACTACGCTTTCGTGAAGCTCTCCATGGACCTGGCAAGGTCTTTTTTTTGCATTTAAGTGAATACCTGCAGGGGGTTTGGTCAATGTCATGCAGGCAGTTATACAACCTCAGGATCTCTGCTGTTTCCTTTGTAGATAAAGCAGTGATGGTGCGGTTGAGGCTGACAAGGTACCCTGCCAAGTTATCCACTGCGTCCCATCCAGGAACACCCCTTGAATCACAACAACTATCCTGAAAATTAGAAACAAAAAAACACAAAAAAATTCTAAATAATAAAAGTAATTTCGGTTAATGGTCTGTGATAAATTATTGTTCACATTTCACAATTTACAGATGATCAATCTTTGGTAATTTTACCGGAGCTGATGCATCGGGCACACCAGAGTAAATATCCTCACTGTCACTGTCAGTAAGTTGAGGGCCACTGCTTCCAAGACTGGTTTCCTAAATTATTCATTTGAACATTGGAGACAGGAATAAACTTACAAGCCATGATGAACAAAATATTACCTGTTGATTCATTATGCAACAACTTATTCAGAGGAATTGTGAATTAACTTTTCTTTGATAAATTTACAACAGATGATCAAAAATTGTCAATTACCTGGAATGAGGAGTCAGTCATGTTAGGGCTACAGGCAGTGTGCGAAGAGTCCATGCTGATGTCAGTTACATCACAGACTGTGACATCCAAACACTCATCCTCCTGAACTTCAGCTTGCACCTCTGGCAGAGTTATACCTATTTCAGCATGCTGTAGTGGAGCCAGCAGATCCCCTCTGTCTGACTGTGCCAGCAAGTACTCCACAGCAATACGCTCTCCTGCCGTAAAAAAATCATAAATCGTTTAGAACATAGAGACATAGATAAAGATGACATAACTAACCTAGCGCATTTGTTTAAATGTGTTGTTAATTATTATTTAAATGTGTTGTAAATCTATTGTTAATTATTTGGCATTTAAATCAACTATTTTCAAATTTGTAGGAAAAAAGTAAAATCACACATACCGTATGTGATATATTTTTAATGTATCTCAGTACGATCTGTGGTAATTTTGTGACATCTTTTTTTGTCTTTTTTGTCTATGACCTTATTTTATGACTACTATATCCTTTGCTTAAGATCAAGGAATTATTTGTTTCGACTGAATAAACAATGTGCTGAGCACAGACACTCAGTTGAGCACAGACTGTAACGACCGGAAACAGAGCGGACCCAAACGCAGGATAGCATAAATCAAAATAGGGTTTAATAACTGAAAACATGAAACAGGACGCAGACTAGACAGGACAAATCACAGTAGATGCCGCGCTGCACGAAGCAACGCGGCACAATTAAATACAAGACGACAATGACACAATAAGTATCAGGTGTGATGACAGGGAGGAGCAGACGAAGGCGGGGCAGACACGTGACGAGAAACATAAACAGATGCACGTGGCCAGAGTCCGGGCAGAGTCCTTACACAGACACTCAGTCGTTAGCCCATCATTGATGTCCATTGTTGGTGCCTTTTGACACCCATAGACAACACCTTCTACTACACATACAGTAGATAATAACAAAGACGATCTTTGGGTGTGAATACTCCCTGTCTGTCTCAGTAAACTCTGAAAAAAGCATTGCTACTTGAGCCACGATTCTATGTGGTACTTTTGTCATTATTTTTTCCTGATATCAGCTTGGAACTAGTCACAGACAGTGTAAACCGCAATTTTATTATCAAGCAAGTAGTTATAGAAATTAATGGTAAATGAGAATTCAGACTACAGCATCCAAAAACACTAATATATCTTACCAGTGGGTTTCCCAGGGGGTATGAATTCTGGCAGGAGGGCACACCCGAGGACTCTGCTGCTGAAACCATTCATTTGAGACATCAAACGTACATCATAGATTTTACTTTGTGACGTGCCACTCATGTCCAGAGCTTGATATGCTCGGTTGATGTTCCATCTAGATACACCCTCAAGCATGTACATCTGTGTGTGCAGAGCATTGCATCGCCACCCTAAAAGACAAAATGTTTCAAATTATTAAAATACTAATTGCATTTAGTAAATAACAAAAGTTTAGGAAAACAGGAAATCTTCAATGAGACAAATGCATATTGTTTTGAGAACAAGAATTCAACAGCATCATGTAATAATAAATGATTTATGCAAAAGATTTATTTATAAAACATGATAGTTTACCTGGAATAAAATTACACTGGTGGTGATGGAAGCTCTCCAGAGAAGAGGATCCTCTGCCACACCTCAGAACATCCAAGGCCTTGTCGCCCTTCTGTAACCCAGTGCTCAGTTTTGTGTAAAGCTGTACACCAGGTGGATCTTGGATGCATGGCAAGTGCTTTTGCTGTACCTCCCACACATGTGCCATGCTCTCTGGATTTATGAGACGCAAGCCTGTGGTGTCTGTCAGTTCCCACATTGAGTCCAGCAATCCTTGTATCATTGACCGCGTTTCTTCAACCCCACGAGTCCTCCTCCTGCAGTGTTTGGCCAGCTCACTGGAGGTGATGCTCGACAGAATTTGGGCTTCAGATGGAATATGGCCACCACATTTTTTTAAAAGCTCTGCCTTCTTTGCCTCTTTAAGCTGATGGATGTCATCCTTGTCCCACTCAAAAATGCAGCTGGACAACTTGGAGCAAAATGTGCCAAACAGTGGATGGTGCTCTGTTGTAAGACCTAAAGTGAAACGCCTCATGAAGTGAAAAATATCAAGTCTTACTTTGAATTTCCATGGTCGAAACCAGATGAGAACTGGGGTTACACCTGTACCAATGAGAAACAATGAGTGAATTTATGAAACTAAGCAATTAATTTATCACAATTTTAAAAAAAATTGTCACACACCTGTTTCATTGCAGCAATCTCTGTCAACATAAATCACTTCTGGCTCTGGCTCCCCAGCATCCATGTAGCGCTTGACTATACCTTGACACAGTTCATCTAGGCCAGCTCCCTCACTAGTGGTCAGGACACAATTCAAAACTTGGCCAAACTCGTTTCCAATATTGGTCATCCATGTAGCTGTGTCTGCAATGCCACCAGCAAGTTTTTTGGTAATCTATATGAGCACAAATAACACAAACATCCATCAGGTATAAATAATATTTGTAATGTATACATACACACACATATGTATGTATATATATGTAGAGGTAATGACACCCTTCAGCTCATCCAGATGACCAAGGATCTCATTTGCATGAACGGTTTCAAACCACTATATATATATATATATATATATATCTCTGTGTGTGTTTGTGTATGCGTATATGAGTGTGTATTTACCTTCTTTGTTGAATCAAGCTTCAGGATTCTACCATATGTAGAGGTAATGACACCCTTCAGCTCATCCAGATGACCAAGGATCTCATTTGCATGAATGGTTTCAAACCACTGTGCCAGGGGTAGGGGACAAAAAGGTGGTGGCCGCTGATAAACTGCTTCAGACTGGATAAGGGCACATCGCTTTTTGTAAAGTTCACAGTCTGACAGGTATTCTACAGTTCGTCTTGCCCACTCCTCACTGTGAATTTCTTGTAGGGACTGCTGCAAGTAACTTGAGCTGTTTCCGGCAGACCTTGACTTCAACAAAGTCACACACTTTCTATCAAGGGCAAGCTGAGTGGTGAGGACAGCCGGGAATTTGTTTCTGTGGGAAGGATCTAGTTGTTTAAGCATCTCCATACTCCAAGGGCAAATGGGAATCCTACACTTGCTACAGCGAGGGTAGTCTGCTCCAATGAGATAATACCTGGAGTCAATATCAATGACTTCCCTCACTTTTGTGTAAACTCCAGAATGATGCATTTTCATATTGCACTCATTACATTTTAGAGGGATGCCCCACATCCGCATTGGTGCCCACAGAAACATTCGCTGCCTGAAATAGCTACCTGGATCAGGAGGTGAAGTTGTAGGCTTGCAAGGGCTTGGTGGATAAAACCAATTCTGTGAAAATTGCTGCTTTAGCTGTCCTGTGCTGTCATAAAGACACTGTGCTATCCACTTCTGATCTGCTGGTTTAATAACTCTACAGAATTGCTTGGGGAGAAAACTCACCCAATTCACTTCTGGAGGCTTCAGGTTCATGTCTGTTGAGGATGATGTGTGGGGAGCACTTTGTAAAGTTTCTTGTCGCTCTTGGGTGAAACTGGCCTTTTGAATGCCAGCAGCAACCGATGTATGTTCTTGAGCAGCTACAGGATAATTTTCAAATGACTCTCTGAGTGAAGCTGTAGGTGGCACCACAGTTGCCCTGCCTTGTTCTGCAACACTGGTGAAAAGGTGGTCATTTTCAGTGTGCTGAAGCAGTCCAACTGCACCCCAGACTTTTGTGCCACACTGGTCACAACTCTCTTCAGTATGGTAGTCTAAGAGATGGCCAGAGAAATAGTCCGCCTCAATGCTTTTGCTGCACAAAGCACAACTGACTATATGTGCACTTGCCTGAGAGTTGGTTTGAGATGCTGGCTGAGCTGTTGTGATGGTTTGAGCGGCTGATATTGGGCGAGCTGTTGTGCTGGTATGAGCGGCTGATGTTGGGCGAGCTGTTGTGCTGGTATGAGCGGCTGATGTTGGGCGAGCTGTTGTGCTGGTTTGAGCGGCTGATGCTGGGCAAGCTGTTGTGCTGGTATGAGGGGCTGATGCTGCCCGTGCTGTTGTGCTGGTATGAGGGGCTGATGCTGGCCGAGCTGTTGTGCTGGTATGAGGGGCTGGGCGAGCTGTTGTGCTGGTTTGAGAGGCTGTTTGATTTAGCTGACTCCTGGTCTGCTCTGCTGACTGGAAAAAGTTGTTTTTTTCCATGGGTTGCAGTGAATTTTCAAGAAAAATAATTTATTCAATTGATAATATACATAATGTTTATTTTGATACAAAGTATAAAATATTGGAAGAAATATAATAATATTCATAATGCCAATAGCCACCAGTGCAGGTAAAATAATCATGTTTATCATTACCTACCTTGTGGTAACCACATTTGCAAATTATACTTTTCCCAAAGATGTTGTGACTTGTTGTCTTGTTGTGTAATGGACAGTTACTGATAGAATGCAACACATCCTTCCACCTCTTCACCCCTGGCTTCTTGCCTGTTGTGAAGTGGTACTTCCCTTGGGCATACTTGCACATGATGTCATGCCAATAAGCATCTGGTTTACCAGTCTTAGTCATGTCTGCAAATATCAAGCAACAGGATACATTTCAGACAAATTGGGCTCTTTTTAAGGTTTGTTTAGTTTGGCACCCTAGCTATATAGAATAAAAGATGAATGCCCCCAACATGACGAATGAACACAGTAAGTCTAAGGACAATAAAAAACGTACAAGGGGTAAAAACTTACATAAACATAATCAATTATGTGTTATATCATTATTATAACACATAAACAGTCACACAAACAATTGTAATCAGTAGTACATATGGTGTAATGCTTTTTTTCCAGTTACAGCCGAGTATTTCCTCCATTTTTGGGTTCATCAGGGGAAAAAAGGGCGCAAAATAACAGCAAAGATTTCACACTGTATATTATTTATTATTGATATAATCAATGCATCATATAAAAAAATTATGTATAAGTTAAAGCAGTAAATCGTGCACGAAAGCATTGCAAACATATCTATATAAATGGTCGTCGCGACTTTTTTCCAGTTACAGCCGAGTATTTCCTCCATTTTTGGGTTCATCAGGGGAAAAAAGGGCGCAAAATAACAGCAAAGATTTCACACTGTATATTATTTATTATTGATATAATCAATGCATCATATAAAAAAATTATGTATAAGTTAAAGCAGTAAATCGTGCACGAAAGCATTGCAAACATATCTATATAAATGGTCGTCGCGACTTTTTTCCAGTTACAGCCGAGTATTTCCTCCATTTTTGGGTTCATCAGGGGAAAAAAGGGCGCAAAATAACAGCAAAGATTTCACACTGTATATTATTTATTATTGATATAATCAATGCATCATATAAAAAAATTATGTATAAGTTAAAGCAGTAAATCGTGCACGAAAGCATTGCAAACATATCTATATAAATGGTCGTCGCGACTTTTTTCCAGTTACAGCCGAGTATTTCCTCCATTTTTGGGTTCATCAGGGGAAAAAAGGGCGCAAAATAACAGCAAAGATTTCACACTGTATATTATTTATTATTGATATAATCAATGCATCATATAAAAAAATTATGTATAAGTTAAAGCAGTAAATCGTGCACGAAAGCATTGCAAACATATCTATATAAATGGTCGTCGCGACCAAAACAGCTTACGTATCTAATATAAATGTGAGTATTATCAAAGTTAGCCAAATCAACGACCGAACTCACCTGCACGTTGCCGAAAGGTCAAAAACTTGAATCTTGACTTGAAAAAGGGGAATCTTGACTTGTAAAAGGGGAATCTTGACTTGAAAAAGCAGGAGTATTACTTGTGACTATATATTACAAGAGTAAATATATATATATCAGGATCGTGAACTGATGAATTGATTTTGTCCCGCCCCAACCCCCTGTTCAGCCAATGACTGTTTTGTCCCGCCCCCAACCCTCTGCTTCGGCCAATGACTGTTTTGTCCCGCCCCATATCCCCTTCGGCCAATGAATGTTTTGTTCCGCCCCCAGGCCCGCTGCTTCAGCCAATGACAGTTTTGCCCCGTTCGGAATTGTTAGGACTTGGCGTTAGGAAGTGTTAGGACCTGTTAGGACCTATGTTAGGAATCGTTTGAAGTGTGTTAGGACCTGGTTAGGACCTGGTTAGGACCTGATTTGTAGTCCATCCACCGCAGGCTGCGGCCACCTCGTCGGGACAACCTATAATATTCCTCATGATTTTCTTATCGTATCCCTACAAAGTACAAACTCACAACATACACTGAGAAACTACAACGTCGATCCACTTAAATTGTTAAAATGACATTTAAAGAATCACTAAAACACAAAGTTAAGACTGACTAAAAAACTAAAAAACAGTTTAAAGCAAATAAAAGCTTTCTACAACACAAAATAAACAAAAATGTCAGTAATTTAAGAGAACTATTTTTAACCGAAGTGCGCAGGAATCAGACAGGATTCATCAAGGTGTTGCGGTTCCTTGATAAATGCGGAATATAATCACACATTCATAGAATCCAATCATCATGTTCTGCAACCTTATTGCTAAGGTAACAGGTAAGGATGTACCTCACTGATGTAGCCGTAAAGCGCTCAAAGACTTAGACTTGTCAAACACAACCTTCTTCTCCATCACGGTAGGCTCCAGACTGGGTCATGATATTATTTTCTGGTGATATGTTTGGAACAAAAATCTCCAGCACGCCTAATAAAGCGTTCTGTATTACTGCGTTTTTTAGATTCAACTAAAGTTCCACAAAGAGTTCGTTTTAAGAACGCTTTTCTTTAGGCGCTCTAATTTGCATAACTCGACGCGATTGGCTCGTTTGAGAAACTTTTTATTTCTTACTCTTTATTCGATATTTCTGTCTTCTGCAGTTGAATAAGAATAAATATGGTTCATATATTCCGAGAATGTTAATTCTATATTTTGAAATTAAGTTTCAGATGGATTTTTGTGAAGAGAAATTGACGGAAGAGTTTGGGGTCAAGTTTGGGTGAGAAAACAAACACTGGGGCTCCATTCAGAATCGACTGCTTTACACACGTGACTATAATCAACCAATCCTAGACCTGGAGGCGGGCATTGGCTGTTTACTTCTATATACAATATTTATATATATTAATATCTCATTTTAAAGTCAAATGCAATATCAAGGTCACGGACGTTTTCTATAAAACATCTAAAAAATGATAATAAATACACAATTTAAAGAAAGACACCGGTTTCTTGGATGAATAACAGACTGGTCTCCATGGTCTCCTTGGCAACAACATCTTTCACCTGGTTTTTTTCATGTCAGACGCCCAATGACGTGACTGATCTTAGGGCAGAACGTCCGGTGATCCATTTACTTTTTAATATATGAACAAATGTACGATCAAAAGCACAAAATATGCGGAATATTACATTAAATTGTGTTAAAGTGTTAGATTTCCTATTATTCTTCTAAGGTAGCGTGGCCGAGCGGTCTAAGGCGCTGGATTAAGGCTCCAGTCTCTTCGGGGGCGTGGGTTCGAATCCCACCGCTGCCAATGAATTGTTTTTTTTTCCCCTTTCATTTAACATAACAATATTTAGGACAATTCTTATGTCTAATCGGCCTCAAAATATCTGACAAAGATATTACAATTATATAGTAATTTACACTTCAGGCACTAAGCAGTCCAAGCTGCTTTAAGTCTCTCCGCCATTTTGTTTATTTCCGAGACCTAAATATAAAGCAGATTAGACAGGTGTTTATTTACTTCTCACTTTCACTGAAAATCAACACCTTTTCTCTGTTCCAGGGAAATAAATACCGCTGTCGATTAAAACGTCCTTTACTCGTCCATCTCTCGCGGTTTGATGGATCTTCTCCCCACCATCAGGACCAGGTGGCGCTCTGCATTCTGAGCGGTTTGGGATGGAGCTTTGGGCTGGCTTTCTATCTCAGGCTATTTATTTATTTATTTATTTATTTATATTCACTCTGTTTTAATCCCCATGTGTGACATAGCTGTTATGTTATATTCCTCTATCTTCTGTAATCTCACTGTACCAGTACAATCTCTCTACCTGGTGATTTTTTTCCCCACCCACTGTTTATTATTTTCACACATTTAGACTGAGGTTTATTTCCGCCACCCATTCAATCAGATGATGAATAAACGCCATGACGTCATACACCTGTGAGGTTATATCTAACTTTTCACAACTTGCTGAAATGCACCTTGTGATCTCGTGTTTCTTCTCCAATAAAAGAGTAAAATCCGTAACTAATCACACACACTGCGTGAAAACCGCACAAACAGCGCGCGCGGTCGTCATGGTGACCCTCTCCAACCTGCAGCATCCCCGGATGACGAGTGACGTCAACGAGCCGTCTCTTTTTTTTTTCCTTCTCTTAATCCGAGAGCATCCATTTTTTATGTACGCAGGCTGTTCAGTGACGGAGCTCAGACACGAATCCTGCTAATTCTTACCGAAATAAAAACATTATTGGAAAACAGTGCGGGGAAAAAAAAACAACAGCGTGCTCGCGTGTGCGCGTGTCTGCAAGAAAAAGCGCGTGAGACCTTATAATAAACAGCCCGAGAGAAAGAGAGAGAGGTAAAAAAAAAAAAAAACAGAAAGAAAGAAAAAAACCGTCCTGTCGTTAACACACCACCTTTCTGTCGGATTTGTGTGTGCACGAGCCAACACTAAAAAGAAATGTGAGTATTCATTCATATACAACATCTGAGTTTATTTCCTTATATCTGACTGGGATTATTGAGCTCGTGCGCAAATGCTTAAGGTGTTCTGGGTTGTTAGAGGCATCAGGGAGGGAAAAAAAAACAACAACAGTATTAATCTAGTAATTATTAAAGGCTTTATTTTTAATAATAATATCTTTTATTATGGATATGACGATGTTCAGGATTTCATCATCATCTCAACCTCAGATGATGAATTAGAGTAAGAAAAACTAGCAGTAATTATAACTGAACATATATTTACAAATCGTTGGCCTCTGACCTGCCAGCCTGGTTATTTCATCCTACCTAATGATTTGTAGCGTGTTTTATTATTTAGTATTTAGTATTTATTATTTATAGTGCTGTGAATGACAAGGTCCAAACACGCCTATAGGCTCCGGATCAGACTGGATATTTGGATCGTTGGATATTTGGTTGAATGATACTTTATATACGTTTCTTTATATTTTCTAATACATGGCATTAAAGAACATGCTGTAAATGTTTGCGTTCATATTTATATCTTTCATCTCTTTTGGGGAAGCGGATGAGATCTGGCCTAAATACAGAGTTAAATCTGCATTACAATCATCACCTGTCAAGCATAAAATTGTAACATAGCAGTTTTCATTGTTTATTTCTTTGTCCTTCTTATTTGTTTTTACATATATACATGTTCCTGAGTGGTGGTGGTGGCGGTGGTGGTGGTGGTGGTGGTGGTGATGGGGGTTGGGAGGGTCATATTCTCCTATCGCTCTTGTTCTTGTAAAGCAAAACACGACAATCCGTCACACACCTTTTTTTAAAAAAGGATATTTCTCAAATAATACGGGTTTATCGGCTCTGTAGATATGTTCATTATTTAGAGCTCGTAAAGCTCCTGTTGTTCTGCTCCTACACCGAGGCTGTAACCAAATGGCTGGCACTAACACGTCCTCTGCGCAAGATGGCCGAGCCTCAGCCTCCTCTCCTCTCGTCTGAGCTGAGAGATCTGCAACACCAGATTACCTCCAAATCCTGATCACATCCCTAACACTTACAGTGTCATTTACATGACAAGAGCAGTGAGAAATCTTCCTTCAATATTATTATCATAATTAGCAGTAGTAGTAGCTGGTGATATAGAAGAGTGCTTTATATATAAAATTTAAATATACATATAGATATATATTTTTTTAAAGAATGGAGGATGTTTTGGCTCAAAAATGATGTTTGACTAGTAAATAAATGGAAGAAGCGATCATGTGATACACAAACAAAAGAAAGACGAACGTGTTAAACATCAGAATTAAATGGACTGTATATCGTGTGCTGATGTTTCACGACGTGTGAATGAGTGTATTATTTTATACAGATTAATATTCTCTGGAAATCATTCGGCCCTGTTTTTAAATTCCTATTTAAGCAACTGAATTTCACTGCTCGAGGATTTGTGCATGATTAAGGTGTTTTGACCAATGATCAAGGAAAATAAGGATGTATTAAATGTAATAAATGATTAAAGATGAAGCTCTCTTATGTGTGGACTAAGCTTTAGACTCATCCGCAAAAACACAACCTACCTGCTGTAATGTGATCTTTTGGATGCTTGATATTAATATTTTTTAAATATTTTTTCTACTGAATCGAAAAATGATCTATCTATAATCAGACCTAGTTGTTCTCATTTAATCATGGCTTTGCTAACTTCCTGTTCATGTGACATTTATTTCCTCACGACTGAGTAAATGATGAGCCTCTAGTGCCCACGATTAAACGTGCACTTCACCTGTTAGGCAGGTTTTTGGTTTATTTCATTTAAAAAGTAGGAGCATTGTGACTGTTTGCTCCTTAGAAGGTCGTCTAAACGAACCAACTGCTAAATTCCAAATCTTTTATTAAAACAGGACAAATAAATCAAAAGAACCGATCAGGACAGTTATGATCACGAGGGCACGAGCTACTGAAGTCCTGAGTGTGTGTAGATGTGCTGGTGCTGATTTTTGTCCTCTCTGAAGGGGACTGAAGGACCTAAATATAGCCATCAGTGAAGGAGAAGGAGAGGCGGAAATGGAGGCAGAGAGAGAGAGAGGATGAGGATGAGGAGAAAATATCAGCACATTTTCTGTCTAACAGGTGTCTCACACACCTCTTCTGGCTCGGTGTGTGAGAGCGAAAATGAAGGAAATACACTGTAATCGTGTATGACACAGAAAATGACACAGAGTGTGTCGGGATTAAGCGTTCAGAGGTCACCTTTATCTCCTGATTTGTCTCCGCCTGCTGGTCGAAGCTGAGAATGACAGGTTTCGCTTTGTCACATGCGCACAGACTGATTAAAACATCACTTAGTACTGATGATTACATCGTGTGTCTCATGATCCTGATGTAGATCAGACAACAGGTTACAGATCTATCTATCTATCTATCTATCTATCTATCTATCTATCTATCTATCTATCTATCTATCTATCTATCTATCTATCTATCTATCTATAAGTAGAAGCAGTAATTCTGTTTGTCAGATTTTCAAGCTTTTCTTGTCTGGTGAATTAAACAGTCTTGTGTGAGCAGGACGTGTAATTCACCCTTCCACATGCTGCTTTCTGAAAAATATAGATTTTATCTTAGAATCTCAAATTCCTCCTAAAAACGACGCCCACATTACCAGGATCCTCAAGAGCAAAATGTGTGCAGTCTGTGTGGGAGTGGCATTACTCTCTCTCTCTCTCTCTCTCTCTCTCTCTCTCTCTCTCTCTCTCTCATGAGCCAGTTGTGGGCGTCTTTGAGCTCACAGATGTGTAAGAGGGTGGATAGCGCTTTGCTCAGTGTGTGTGTGTGTGTGTGTGTGTGTGTGTGTGTTGTGTTACTCCGCCCTGTGACGCAGCTGAGCTGGAGCAGCAGTTTGAACAGATACAGTCACGTGTCTCACAGGAAGCATCTGTCCATCTTCACCCTCATCATTCTATAGCAGTAGTATATGAACAGAGCAGACTGGTGGGTGGGGACTGTCAGAGGTCAGAGGTCATTGTCAGATGAGTAACATCTGAGCACATTTCAAGATGCTGCTGTTGATGATGATGATGATGATGATGATGCCTCAGTGCCTAATATTTCTATTTTATCGATATAGAATTGATCTAGAGTTTTGGTTTTCTGATACTTTTATTTTTTATCTCTTTTATTTTTAATAACTTCTAAACACTTGTTATTATGGGATCCCGACTACTTTACGACTGTCTCGAACTTTTCATGCAGTGAGTTGAAACTGAGGAAATCCTTTAATGTAAAATGTATTCAAGTTGTTTTGTCTCTTTCTGTATAAATGTACAAAGGGATTCTTCTTCCTCCAGTTCTTATTATCTATAGTTCTATATTAGTTTTATAATCTTAGGCTTTTTACTAAAATAAAACAAAATGTGCAGCAGCGACTAAAACCCAGAGTCTAAAACATTATCCTGATGATCATCAGCTCCGATTCATTTACAGACCTGATTATTGTGAACTTGTGTTTTCACTCCGTATGTCTCACTCTTCATTTGTCACACGTCCTTTTTGCTGCCTTTTCATTGGTTACTTTACTAATGTTATTTTGGGCACCAGGTCTGCTCCAGCCCCCGCCGGCGGCCCTGCACCTGAGGGAGGGAATCAGCCTCCTCCTAACATGACCAGCAACCGCCGCCTACAGCAGACACAGGCTCAGGTGGACGAGGTGAGAGAGAGAGAGAGACACACACACACACACACAGACACACACACACACACAGACACACAGACATACACAGACACACACACAGACACACACATTTACATTTACATTTACAGCATGTAACACTCTCTTATCCAGAGCGACGTACATAAGTGCTTAAATCTCTAACATTGAATACATTAATGCTGGACACACACACACAGACACACACAAACACACATACAAACAGACACACAAACAGACACACAGACACACAGACACACACAGACACACAGACACACACAGACACACACACAGACACACACACAGAAACACACACACAAACAGACACACACACAAACAAACAGACACAGACACACACACACTGACACAGACAGACAGACACACACAGACACACACACACACAGACAGACACACACAGACAGACACACACACACACAAACAGACACACAGACAGACACACAGACAGACATACACATAGACACAGACACACACCCTGACACAGACAGACAGACACACAAACAGACACATAGATACAGACACATACACACACACACTCTTTTCATTGAGTAAAGGAATATTGTGTAAGGAATATATGTAATATATTAGGAAATATAGGAATATATGTAATATTACGGACCCACAAACCCAATCAGAATGAAATAAAAAGCAGTAACTGACCCACTGAACACTATCAGTGTTCAGTATCAGAGCTCCCTTTACTGATCTTTACTGATCTACAGACAAATCACCTCCAAACCAGAAAATATACATTAGAAATCTTTGTAATGAAATGTGTCCTAAATTTAACAGTAATAATGGCAGCAGTTCAGATGTGTGAAGTGCAGACAGTGTTTTTTTTCACACATTTGTACCCGTGTGTTCAGGTGGTGGACATCATGCGCGTGAACGTGGACAAAGTTCTGGAGAGGGACCAGAAGCTCTCGGAGCTGGATGACCGAGCCGACGCGCTGCAGGCTGGAGCCTCTCAGTTCGAGACCAGTGCTGCCAAACTGAAGAATAAATACTGGTGGAAGAATGCCAAGGTACATCATAAAGACCTGAGCACAGAGTGTTCACTTACAACATCAGTCAGTGTAGACTTTATATTGTGTTAAACACGGCACCGTGTCAACATTGTGTTAGTGTATTTAATTAATACATGGCATTAATAGTCCCTCAGGGCAAGTGACAGAAAGACAGACAAACAGACAGGCAGGCAGAGAGACAGGAAGACAGGCAGAGAGACAGGAAGACAGGCAGATAGACAGGAAGACAGATAGACAGGCAGGCAGATAGACAGGAAGACAGGCAGAGAGACAAGCAGGAAGACAGGCAGAGAGACAGGCAGGCAGATAGACAGGAAGACAGGCAGAGAGACAGGCAGGCAGATAGACAATAAGACAGGCAGAGAGACAGGAAGACAGGCAGAGAGACAGGAAGACAGGCAGATAGACAGGAAGACAGATAGACAGGCAGGCAGATAGACAGGAAGACAGGCAGAGAGACAAGCAGGAAGACAGGCAGAGAGACAGGCAGGCAGATAGACAATAAGACAGGCAGAGAGACAGGAAGACAGGCAGATAGACAGGAAGACAGATAGACAGGCAGGCAGATAGACAGGAAGACAGGCAGATAGACAGGAAGACAGGCAGAGAGACAGGCAGGAAGACAGGAAGACAGGCAGAGAGACAGGAAGACAGGCAGAGAGACAGGCAGGAAGACAGGAAGACAGGCAGAGAGACAGATAGACAGGCAGATAGACAGGAAGACAGGCAAAGAGACAGGCAGGAAGACAGGCAGATAGACAGGCAGGAAGACAGGCAGAGAGACAGGCAGGCAGATAGACAATAAGACAGGCAGATAGACAGGAAGACAGATAGACAGGCAGGCAGATAGACAGGAAGACAGGCAGATAGACAGGAAGACAGGCAGAGAGACAGGCAGGAAGACAGGCAGAGAGACAGATAGACAGGCAGATAGACAGGAAGACAGGCAAAGAGACAGGCAGGAAGACAGGCAGATAGACAGGCAGGAAGACAGGCAGAGAGACAGGAAGACAGGCAAAGAGATAGACAGGAAGACAGGCAGAGAGACAGTGTGAATTTTATACAACAATCTAGTCTCTTACTGGGATTAAAGTTATAGAGAGACAGATGTCATTATAATGCCTTCCATCTGTGTCTCTCTATCTGTGTCTCTCCGTCTGTGTCTCTCTATCTGTGTCTCTCCGTCTGTGTCTCTCTTCCTCTGTCTCTCCGTCTGTAGATGATGATAATCCTGGGGGTGATATGTGTGATCGTTCTCATCGTTATCATCGGTAAGAAAAGATTTTGTTTCTGTCTTTTCTAATTCTTACTTCTGTAACTTTACTCAGTGTTATTCACTGATCATAAATGATAATAATTCTCCTAATTTTGTTTTCAGTCTATTTCAGCACCTAAAGGACGAGTCTCCTCTCCCACCCTTCGCCCCATTCACAACTACTCAATCTCTATCCAACAAACGAGTGTAAATCTGTGCCCTCGATGACTCTCCCTGTACGGACCCCGGTCTCTCTGCGTCCCCACGTCCAGCCTCTGAGCGTGCGTGCGTGCGTGTGTGTGTGTGTGTGTGTGTGTGTGTGTGTGTGTGTGTCCTCTGTAAATACCTCCCGCTTTTCTGAGATCTCTGAAAGCAGACGGTAATCCTGGTAAATCTCTCGGTGTGTGTACGACTCGTCCTTATTTGTAGAGTTTTATTTGTAGACTTCGTGTGTGGGTGTGTGTTTGTATTATTATTATTATTTTATTTTTTTTATTGTTTCCTTTTTTTTTATGACTTCGGCTTGAAAAAACTGCCTATGAATCTGTGTGTATATATACACCGCACGACATGTGTCAGTTATATACTATGCTTGTAGTTTACTTCTTTAACCGATACTCTTCCAGAACCCCCCTCCCCTCCCCCTCACTGCATCCGTATTACTTTCTGTTCGACAAATAGACTTTTGTAAACTGCCACAGAAATGATTTGGACCAATAGTGATAGATTTATATTTTTATTAAGTCTGTAGTGTCTTATCTCTTAAACATTCCTTTATCGCAGGGTAGAACGCTGCTGTCTGTAACAACCAAAACACATACAGGAATCTTTTACAAACGGTCTGTAATTGGCAAAAAAACAGCAGACGCACACGACCAACATGACTAAAGTGGAATCCGATTGCACAAGAACCTCGTTTTTGATGGCGCTTTTAATCCGAACAATAATAATAATAAATTAAAAGTACACCTGAGCTGCTGGCAAAATTAAAAGCACACTGCTTACTGGGTTTTCATTAGAATTTATGATTACATGCAGGAATAGAAGATATTTCTCCTTATTTGCTGATGGAAAAGGGACCAGATCATCACCTGGACTGTGTGTGTGTGTGTGTGTGTGTGTGTGTGTGTGTGTGTGTGTGTGTGTGTTGATTTTAGCTGTCTAGTTTATACACTGCCAAGCACCTGGGGGTAATTTTTTTTGTGTTTTTTCCACCCCTTTATGTCCACACTGGTCATACCGGTTTGCTTTCATGCGTACAATGATATAATGCTCCACCCACACACACACACACACACACACACACACACACACACACACACACACACACACACACACACAGGACTCCAGTCACGTAGGACCGATCTGTCAGCATGAAATGAGCCAGTGATGATGTGTCGAGTCACACGTGATCGTTTTTTACCACACACACACACACACACACACACACACACACACACACAATTGTCCCGTCCATTTTGTTCATTCCCCCCTCCCCCTCCCTTTGGCCATATGTATAGTTCACCGTTGGATTAAATGACAAGGACTAGGCAGGCGAAAGCTACTGTGGCTTACAGGAATAAGACTATGTGTGTGTATGTGTGTGTGTGTGTGTGTGTGTTGAGGAGGTGCCATCTTTGACATTATTAATCATGTTATTTCTTCAGATATAAGGAAGAGTGGCATAAACATCCCTGTTCCAAACCTTCAGCCTGTTCTTAGTGTAATCTCGGTGTAAACTGTGCTGTTCAGTCGTCACACTAACTCACTAAACCCCTCCCATTCCTGTGTAGTGTAATAAACAGTGGAGAGATTAACTGTGCTTACTTTTACTCATTTTAGTGACTCAGATGCTAAACATGATTGGGTTAACCTTTCTGGTACTAGTATTAAACCTATAGCTGTGACCTAAAGAGGTCTGCTGTTATTCCCGCTGTTTTAATGAACGTTCACTCATGAATCCCAGAGCAGAAACGATTTAAAGCCACCAAAGACCTCGTCGTCTTTCTAATTCTGCCAAACTGCCATCAAAAACGGGTTCAGGGACAAAAACCTTTTCTTTTCACCCCTCACACTCCTCGCTCGGACTCAATCTGCTGATCCGTCAGGATTAGCTGTGGACCTACTTCAAGAATCGTACATGATGATGATGATGATGGTGATGAAGGTGTCTGCTAGTCTTTAGCCGATCAACACTGGATAGCACAACGCCGACATTTCTCCTTTCTCTCCTTTGTGATGCTGATTTATTTGTAGCTGTAAAAAAAAAAAAGAAAGAAAAAGAAAGAACTGACTCTGTGGTGTTCAGTGTTGTGCTGTGGGGTGAATCTGGGGGACGGGGGTCCCATTTCTTCAGGTACATCCAAATACCACATCTTTAAAATTAGGCTGATTTGTTTAGCATGGGGTAGGGACGCGTACATGACGGACAAATCACCAAAAGGATCTGAAGAGGAATTAAGTAAAAAAAAAAAAAAAAGGATGTATGTGCGATTGTCTTGATTTATGTTCCCTTTGTGAAGGTGTGTGTGTGTGTGTGTGTGTGTGTGTGTGTGGAGGGGGAACAGGCACGGGTAACTTCGTAAGTCTGTTTCAGTTTGTGCATCTTCTTGTGCGTCACTGGAGAGAAATTTAAAAAAAAAGTTGTTTTTAAAAAAGGACACAAACTCCACGGGATTTGGCTGTAACAATACGTCGTCCCGCACGTGTCGTACTTTTGCTTTAAACTAGTTTTTATTTTATATTATTATTATTTTTTTTTTTTTTAGATTTTAGTAAAGGCCACTTCAGGGAGCAGTAGGTCAGCGTTGTAGTAGAGAAAAAGGAATGATTTCTATTTATTTTTCTTTTTAATCTGAGGTGAAATAATCGGACGACGTCATGACAGAAAGCTGGGAAATAAAATTCAGATTGTGATGGAGGACGAAACAGAAACGCATCTGAGAGGCAATACGTGAAGGTTCTTCAGGTCATGATGGATGTCTCGTAGTAGCGACAGGATCTTAAAAGACTCGCCGTGAGATCCGTCATCGTGCTCGGTGTAACTAACTAACAGCTCATTACTATATTACTGACGTCACACTCCTGTGACCTGACCAATCACAGGAGGTTCTTGTCTGCCGGGATGTCTAGAAATTGTCAAACTTAGCTAAATAATAAACAATCCAGACCACAATGATGTCATTACAAACACGCAAGACAGTCGTTCTGCTGGAATCGCTACTATGAGACAGAACCCGAGTCTGGTTTCTGAAACTGTTTATATTTCATTTCTTTATGTATTTAATTCAGAAACGTAGCTTTGTGTCGCCTCTGTTCGTCCGGCCTTTTCGGAGGGACCTGGTGGGACGAACACTGGCAACGCATCCTACATAAACACATTTTATTTATTTATTTATTTATTTATCTATTTATTTATCTATTTATTTATTTCCACTATCCACCTTCTCGTCTTCACCTTTAATGTTTCGGATATTAAACAAGACAAAGTACAACGTTACCGCAAAAACGTTCGGTAATCAGAAAACAGGCGTAGAGTAAATATGTCAATGTCTAATTATATCGATGAACATCTTGGGATTATATATAAATATATAAATATATAAATATACATATATACTGGGGAAAATAACGACATTATGATGACCTGTGTTTATCGTTCCGAGTTAGAAATTACAATGTGTGTGTGTTTGAAAACAATGACAATGTTCGACATAAATTAAATATATGATAAAAAAAAAAGACTGTGTGTGTTGTGTTTATTTATATCGTTTAATTTGTTTTATTATAATCGTAATTTAATTTAAATATTAAATATTAAAATGAAAGATTAATGAAACAAGAAAGGTGTTTCGGTACATTTATATGTTTAACATTTACACTATGTTATAATTATGATAGATATTAATAAAGATGAATGTCGAGTAAACTGCATCACAGTGATATAATACAGGTCCAAGGTGCACAGTGACAGAATACATCCACAGGAGAACAGAGTAAACACTCAGGACAACAGGGACGAGTGTCAACACAAGGAGATAAACACACAAGAACTCGGCCATGTGTCTGAACAACTAACCATAATAATTCACACACAGCTTTCATCATAACCAAGGGCTGGCTTTTGGAGAGCTGATCACATTCAAATGGGGAAAATATTCAAATCTGGACACTTTTTAAACTGTTCTGAAGTCTCTTTTTCTCAGTTAGAAGTAAAATTAATTATGATCTATTCCCAAACAAAAAATCACCAGGTTTTGGGTTTTTTTTTTCACCTCCAGCTGCTCCTGGAGAAGCCTCCTGTCTCCTGTACAGCACATTTAAACCTCCCTGCTCTAACACACACTTCAGGATGAGATTCATTTATCTTATTAACTTGAAGAGAGACAATAGAAAGAGACAGTTTAAGGAAACCTTCAGTGTGCCTGGAGACTGGGACTAACTTCCAAACCGCATGGAGCTGATCTGCCTGTTGCTATGGTAACGCAGCAACTGGGTCCTTTTAAGACATTTTACAGAGCCAAAGATGTATTATAGACCAAAATGTGGAAAATGGTAAACACACACAAACACACACACACACACACACACACACACACACACACACACACACACACAGAGACGATCTAAGAAACTTGCATAAACATTCACCATTTCACCATTTGTGTGAGTGTGAGAGTGTGTGTGTGTTTGTGAGTGTGTGTGTGAGAGAGAGTGTGAGAGTGTGTGTGTGTGTGTGTGAGAGAGAGTGTGTGTGTGAGAGAGTGTGTGTGAGTGTGTGTGTGAGAGAGAGAGTGTGTGTGAGAGTGTGTGTGAGTATGAGTGTGAGTGTGTGTGTGAGAGAGTGTGTGAGTGTGAGAGAGAGTGTGTGAGTGTGAGAGTGTGTGTGAGAGAGAGTGTGTGTGTGTGTGTGAGAGAGAGTGTGTGTGTAAACTGACAGATGTAAACTGTCTGCAGCTCAGATTAAATGTCCAGATGGTTCAATGAGGGCAAAAAAAGTAATCACTTCTTATCCTCACTGAGCTGAACACAAACCTAAAGCCCTTTACACTTATAGTTATAGTTGTACACTGTTCACACTGTAGAACACCAGAACTCACACCAGAACTCTCTCTGTGTACAAACATCACTGACTGTTAGATCTGTGAAGCTTTTTACAGAAATATTACAGCTTTAAAACCAGACCCTTAAACCAGCTGCAGGAAAACATCTGCATTTTGTTTGGAGAATAATAAAAAGCCTTTTGTTGTAGTCACTATAATTATACTGTGTTTGAGGTGAGGTTGGACTCGTGTAAAGGAGCTTCGTATCAGCTTTACGTGCTCTGGCACAATGAACCTGCATCGATGTCACACACACACACACACACACACACACACACACACACACACAGCGCTGGTTCTAACCCAGTTACCCCATCACACTGTTCTTCACTCCTCCGTCCAGCTCTGAGCAGCTTTCTCATCCCACATCATCACATTCCTGTGTATTTGCTGCTCAACCTTATCTCTGATTCTGGAATTAACACACTCACACACACACACACACACACACACACACACAGAGGAAGAGACTTTTTTACTCCCTTTTAATAGATACTATTTATAAAACTATTTCACATCTAAGAGGATTTTTAACAGAAAGAATACAAGAGTTTTCCATTAAACTCCTGTTTGCCTTCCTCCTCCTGACTCACCTCTTTAAGGTCTTTTTGAATGCTGTAAGATCTGTGAACGTGTGCGGTTTTCCCCCCGCTGCAGGCCTCCAAACAAACCAAACAGCTCAGGAGGCAAATTCTTGCAACATTGCATGTTTTACTCCCTCGACGCTTGGACCAGGTGGATAAGATACAACCAGAGGAGCTGTGTGAACGTCTCACTGTTGCTCTGTCACAGACGACTTAATCTCCTTATTGTACTTTGTACGTTATTCAGCTTCCAGATTTTTTTTTTTGCTAACTCTCTAAAACCTGGAATTTTATGGTTGAGTAAAAGTTTAAAAACACCTAAGGCACTTAAACACAACCAGAAATTTAAAATCCAGCATCAAAACATGAAGAATTTTCACAAATAAGCTGCTGGAACACACAGTTGTAAATGTTAAATTGAAGCTCAAGTTTGTCTCCTTAACTAATATGTGACTCAAAATGACACAGTGGAACAGGCCATAAAAGTGAAATCTGGCAACCGAAACACAAACAATCCAAATATGCAGCATGGAAAATAAGGGATGGAGTAAAACAAAATTGTTATATCTGGCAACCAATCAGGGCTGTTTTTTAGGAAATTTCTTTTAGGGAACTTTTTCAACTCATGACTCCTACACTGAAGGAAGGAGCAGAAATCGAAATTCTGGCAACCTAAACACAGTAAACAAGCTGTGGAGGAGAGAGCAGTAAAGACTCCACTTTATTAGTTTACTGTGTCATAAAAGTCCAGGAGCTTTCTGTGTAAATAAAGGGAAGCATCACAGAAAACACGAGTCTGTCTCCCTAAATCTAGTAAATATGTCCTTCTAAAGCCAGGCGTGTGTGTATAGAAATATGCAAAAATAAACAGTGATGTGTCCATAAAACCAGAATGTTCACTGAAGTTAATAAATCTTCCCACAGGACACTGTGATCCAAATATGCAAAACTATGCTAATAAGATGAATAATACACAGACATGTATAGACTTTGTCTTAAACCTGCACAGACAGAGAAGACCAGAATTCTAATACCTGGCAAACGACTTACAAAGACGCTGGATGAGCTGTATAGAGTTTAAGGAGAGTTTGGATGATGTTTAATGCCTTTATGATCCATCACTAGACGATATGATGTGGGATGTGGTAGCTGTGGTCCAGGTTTTCAAGTACTGATCGGAAGGTCACTGGTTCGAATCCCAGGTCCACCCAGTTGCCACTACAGGGCCCCTGAGTAAGGCCCTTAACCCTCAATTGCTCCGGTGTATAAACTGAAATAAAAAAATGTAAGTCACTCTGGATAAGACTGAGTGGTGAAAAAGGCTAATCTGGCAACCATGGCACACAATAAGCAGGGAGGATTTCCAAGGACAGTAGAAGTGTCTTTGTGACTCCAGGACAGTTAACTGAAACCCATCGAGCACAAATCTGTGGACCAGAGAACGGAAATCTGGCAACCAGATTATCTGCTTATCTGTACAAAGGCTTTGTCTATAAAATTACGGATGTTGATGAACTTTTCTGTTGTCTCTGATTATTACACCTGATTTTTACTACATAGCTGGCTTTGGGTTATTCTTTCACTTTTCTTCTAGTAATCTGCTGAGCTTGCAAAGGAACTCCAACATATTACCTCATTAAACACCAAGAAATTCATTGTCCAGCATGTTAACTAAACATTTATTGTGTAGAAAATAAACTGAAATATTAACATAGAGTCAGATAACTACGTGAAATGATAATCTTCAGAGTCAGACACGTCTTAAAAACCTAAATCTTTAATCTCTACACTACAAGAGCAGATCTGGCAACCGCAATACAATCACATTGGCTGAGTGAGCAGAAAATATGGACGTTTCTCCTAATCATGAGACGTTAACATCAGCTCTTAAATCTGCTTGACACTCGACTTCCTGTGGGCTGTAATCTGGCAACCTAAAGCACGTTCTCCTGCGTCTAATCTGCATGAAACCCGTGTGACGTGAGTAACATAGTGACCTCATGACTCCAATCATCAACACATATGATCAGCAGATGAAGCAGAAACCAGGCTACATGCTGTACACTGCAATGTTTATTTATGTTTGTACAGATCTCTCTCTCTCTCTCTCTCTCTCTCTCTCTCTCTCTCTTTCTCTCTTTCTGGAATGTTCAGTAAAAGGTGACTGAGATCCAGAACAACATCTGGAGCTGATTAAAGCCAACCCCCTTCGGTTTGGTTCCCCCCATTAGTGCATGGGCTCACACACTTCTCTCCTGTCCGATCTTCTCCTCGCCCCTCCTCACTCCTACTCTTTTTCCTCCTCCTCCACTCAGCTCCTTCCTTCACTTCTTCTCTTCACTCTGTCTTTTTGAGGAAAAATGAAGCATCTGAGCCGGACCATGTCTTCTTTAGGCTTTTTTCTGCTGCTGGTTTTTGGATGGGCTCATAGCCAGACAACTAACAATACCAGGTAATGTGTGTGTGTGTGTGTGTGTGTGTGTGTGTGTGTGTATGGACTCCAACTCAAACTCACTCAGAGTTCTCTTGGTCAGAGTGGTTTATAAAACTTTATCTGAGATCCTGATTTATATAGTAATAGAAATGATGACATCACAATTACTATAGAAGAATAATCACAAATCTAAAATGATTTAGTGAATAAATGATTAATTATTTCTAATAAATTATTGAATTAATTAGATTAAAACAGACCAATAATGTGTGTGTGTGTGTGTGTGTGTGTGTGTGTGTGTTCAGATTAGAAGTGGCTGTACGTGTGCATGAAAAGCCTTTGCTTCAGTGTGTGTATCTGTGTGTGTGTGTGTGTGTGTGTGTGTGTGTGTGTGTGTGTGTGTGTGTGTGTGTGTTACTTTCCTAAATTGAGCAATCCCATTGGCAGTCATGCTGGAAAACGTTTTGGGAATCTGCTCACTGTACAGCCAGAAATCCCAACTCCAGCAAAGAGAACTGGTTTTATTTCTTCATCATTCATGAATCTGTAAAAGGTCCCAGAATAATCAGATAAAAGCAGAAATGACTCCTAGTTAAATGCTTCAGCAGAAATCCAGCAGGGTCCAGACAGTCTGAGGCAATAGAGAAATGATCACGACGTTGAAAAGCTGAAGATGACAAAAGCATCTAAAATGTATGACCTTCACATCCTGTATAACTGTACACCAAAGTTAGAGAACTGAAGATTCTGTCTGCTGTTGGTCTGCTGGAATCACTACAATAATCATTTAATTAATCAATTATTGGCTCTTTTTCATAATCATCCTGTCTGTTTTTCTGTCTGTCTGTCTGTCTGTCTGTCCCTCTGTCCCTGTCTGTCTGTCTGCCTGTCCCTCTGTTCCTTTCTGTCTGCCTGTCTGTCCCTCTGTCTCTTTCTGTATGTCTGTCTGTCTGTCCCTGTCTGTCTATCTATCTGTCTGTCTGCCTGTCTATCTGTCTGTCTGCCTGTCCCTCTGTCCCTTTCTGTCTGCCTGTCTGTCCCTCTGTCCCTTTCTTTCTGTCTGTCTCTTTCTGTATGTCTGTCTGTCTGTCCCTGTCTGTCTATCTGTCTGCCTGTCCCTCTGTCCATTTCTGTTTGTCTGTCTCCCTGTCTGTCTATCTATCTATCTGTCTGTCTGTCTGCCTGTCTGTCTGTCTGCCTGCCTGTCTATCTATCTGTCTATCTATCTGTCTGTCTGTCTGCCTGCCTTTCTGTCTGCCTGTCTGCCTGCCTGTCTATCAATCTATCTGTCTGCTTGTCTGTCTGCCTGTCTGTCTGTCATTTTCATCCAAATGAAAAGTTCCTGCTGTAAAACTCTCAGGGCTCCAATACAACATGTAGTTCTAGGACTTTATACAATTTATCTTTCACTGCAGCGACTTCAGTCTAAACCCCAGCATTAAACAGTGGCACGTTGGAGTCTTTAGCTGGGTTTTTGCTTTACATCACTTCAGTTATGGCTTGGTTTTGGTTAACGTTTCGAGTTCTAGGTACAGGTCGAGATGACATGGTAACACGGCCACAAACTGTACAACAGGTGCTGCGAATAAAGCGAGGAGTGTGCAGTATGTGCTGAGTTCAGACCCATGAAGAGCATGCATGCTTCAGGAGGACACGTCCATCTCTGAACACCGTGTTCACTGGAGTCATTGTGTTTATGTTGGTCAGAGCAACTTGTTCATGTTTAAGTCAAGTATTTCTGTCTCTCTCACAGGAGGGTGTTTAAATGCGGAGGAACTCTGGATGGAGACTCAGGCTTCATAGCCAGTGAGGACTTTCCTTCATACTACAAACCAAACAGCAAGTGCACGTGGTACATCACTGTGCGTGCAAATTCATGTCCTTTTTATCACAACTTTCTTCTGTGTTCAACTTTTTTATTCAACAAAGTCTAAGACAAATACAGATTATTTTTTCCTCTTTATTTCTCTGAGTGTTTTAGTGCAACTCAATTTCCTTCCACATGGAGAGTCAAAAACACCATAAACTCACTGTTCGAGTAATAAAGCTGTGAGAACATCGTTACTGCGACTCAGCAACTGGGTGGAAGTGTGAGATTTAAACACTAAGCGTAGAGCAGCTCATGATGGAGAGACGCAGAGGATCAGTGGACGTGTGAATGAGTCAGAAACGTTTTCCTCTTAAATGTCGGCAAATTTCTAAAAATAAAGACAAATATTAGAGAATAAAGACCTTTAGTATAAAGTGCTGCACTGAACATGTGAGAAATTTGGAAGTGTTGCTTCAAAAGTTTGCATAAAGAAGGTCTGTATATTAATGCATCCTGATTATTAGAACTGTCATTATTACTAAACGTGTCGATCTCTCTCAGGTCCCAGAAGGCAACGTGGTCTCGCTCTCCTTCAGGATTTTTGACCTGGAGGCCGACACTTTGTGCAGATACGATTTTTTGGAAGTGTATAACGGTCACTCCAACATGGTGCAGAAGTTGGGTCGTTTCTGTGGGACGTTTCGCCCGGGAACGCTAATCTCCACCTCCAACACCATGATGCTGCAAATGGAGTCGGACTCGGGAACCGGGGGGCGGGGCTTCCTCGCCCACTTTACTGGGACAAAAACAGATCTAAATGGTATTCATCACCAAAATTCAGTAATTAACTAGAACTGAGGATGTTTTTTTGGTTTAAACAGAAGATTCCTGAGCATATGGGAGGGGACCTACTGTACCTGAGTAGTATGATGTTTGGGTATTTGGTTATATGTTACTACAGTTTTCTGTATATAATCAAGTTGTCATCTGACTTTCAGAAGAACAGACCTGTGGTGGAAAGCTGACAAAACCACAAGGTACCATCACAACACCAAACTGGCCTGAGAAAAACTACCCATTAGGCATCACCTGCTCATGGCTCATCACCGTGGAACCAGACAAGGTGAGGGCTTCAAATCCAAAACGTTCTGCATGGCTCCTGCACACTACAGTCTTCTGTTTGAAAGTCTAATCTGCCCCAATGAGCTGTGCACTGATTGATTCTGGTGTTTTCAGTTGATAGAGGTGAAGTTCGATAAGTTCGACGTGGAGCGTGACACCTACTGCCGCTTCGATTATGTGGCGTTTTATAACGGAGGAGAGATAGACACCTTGAGACAGATCGGAAAATACTGTGGGGACAAAGTTCCCGAGTGAGTACGGCTTTATTAGCTACACCATGAAAAAGGGTTCTTCTTTGTAAAGTTCCGGGTTCCTAAAACTGTCTTACACTAAATATAATAAAGAAAGAAAGACTCTAGAAAATGTTCATGCTTTACTTTAGTCAGCTGGAGCAGATCAGCACAGCTCATGACGTCACAGCATGACACCTTGTAAGACTTCCACAAACTCTCTGAGCTTCCATGTGGATTTTATAGACAAGAGACAGGAAATGGAAATGACAAAAGAAGATGTAAAGCTTGGTGCAGGTTGCCCTCTGGTGGTGGTGTGGTTGATGTGAATATATTAATGCATCATACGTATGTAACTGGAGCAAGTGTTAAATAAAAAGTTCACTTATAACGTTATATTTCATTTTGAGTTCTTTTTCTTTCTCCTCTTCCTCCATCTCCAGGCCCATAGTGACCAACTCTAACATTCTCCTGGTCCAGTTCGTGTCTGATCAGAGCGAAACCTCTGATGGCTTCATTGCCTCGTATTCCAGTGTCCCGAGAGGTTATTCTGCCCAGCCAGGATCCCGCGTGCACTCGTTACCCCCTGCCCCGACACGCAAACCCGTCACCGCGAAGACCACAGAGGCACCGGCTACCACAACCACTACCTCCAAGCCACGCAGACGCCCACCACCCAATCATAACCAGCCCACCAGGCCTCTGGATCGCAGACCAGAATCGGGTCGGCCCGATCCGGCACGTCCAGGTCAGAGAGGAGTAACATAAAAGTAGTACAGCATCATGAATCAAGCTTTAACTAAGATCCAATCAGGGTTCAGTATGAGAACGCACGCACATTACGTTGTACAGTGAAGCAGGGCAGCGATGTTTGCTATGCATTACAATAACGTAGAGTCTTCATGTTGCCATGGTGCCACTGTTTCACAGCAAACATTTACATCCTTATAAGAAATATTATTTAATAATTTCAAGTGTTTTGTGACGTTATTCATCTCGTGTGAATTCCAGGCCTGAACCCTCTGTGTCCTGATGCGTGTAAGAGAGAAGGCAGCATAAAGAGCAATTTCTGCAGCAGTGATTTTGGTGAGTGTGTTGTTCGTCGTCACAGATCCTGATCGCAGGCATCACTGTATGTGAAATAACCCCCCCACCCCCATTTTTGTCTCACCATCACTGTAGTGATCACGGGGACCGTGACGATGCTCTCTGTGGCATCTCAGGGCCGCCTGCTGGCCACCGTCTCCATCATAAAGGCTTATAAAGATGGAGGACTGACCATCACTCAGGCTGGAGAGACCATGACTGTTAAACTGGTGCTCATGTGCAAGACGTGTCCCGTACTCCGCAGAGGTAAAAAAAAAAAGTGTAGAGCAGAAGTTAAATTTATCAGATAATTATATTTGATGCAGAACGAACAAACATGAAATAGAAAATGCTAGAAATGAGGAACAAGTAAAATAAAAAAATCTGGCAACAATCAATGTGACTCAATTCCTTCACTTCCTTCATGGTTTTTCATCCGTCACCTTTTTTTTCTGTTTCAGGTCAGAACTTCATTCTGATGGGTCAGGTGGATGAAGATGGGCGTGGTCTTCTGCCTCCTGGCAGCTTCACAGCCTTATATAAAGAGCAGCACCACAAAATCCTCACCAGCCTCAACAAACAGCCATGCTGAACTCTGAGGCTAAAAACAACATGAACATGAGCAACATGAAGGAATCTGTAGAACAATCTGTATCTCACAGCTCCATTCAAGCCCCTCACATACAGTTAAAAGGAAAAACAACTCAATTAAAAGAAATCTAACATTTGGTTTGCTATTCTCTTCTTCTTCTCATTCTTCTTCTTCTTCTTCTTCTTCTTCTTCTTCTTCTTCTTCTTTCTTTCTTTCTTTTAAATTTACCCATAACTGATTATTGCACTAATTAGACAGCTAAGGTGTAAGTGGACATTTCTAAGTGATACGGGGACGTGGACGAGGGCGCATCGAAGGCCGTACTGTAACACAGGAAAGGTCTGAGGTCGAACTTAACCAGTAACGATTTAGAGGAACATTTCACCTTATTCACTTTATACACTTGAAGATGTCATACAATATATTCCTAATTTATGATGTCATTAAATAAAGGTTTTATATCACACTTGACTCTGTCTCGAAGTTCATCCAAAAAAAAAAAAACACCTCAGCTTGACGTGTAGCAGAGAAACCGCAAAGAAGCGCAATCTCCTCTGTCCTGAAGATGTGCGAGATCTTACCTCTGAGCGGGACAAAGTGCTGACACTGGAGACTCCTTTCATTACTTCACCGTATCAACGACTACGTTGATATTCTGTGGAGCATCTGCCTGGAAATGAGTCATTGCTGTTTGAAACGAGGAAACTTCTGACCTTTTTGTGAGACTTTCTGCCTTTAGGTTTATTATTAAAAATAAACATAGTATAAAAAAAAACAGACAGGAAAGTATGATAAAGTTATCAGGATCATGCAACGCCACTGGAATCGATGTTCAGTCCTCAAAAATAACATCAGGAAATAAAATAAAACATTTCTTGAAAGAATTTTGGTACTTGTGTAATTATAAAGGTCAGAAATCGGTGGATTTGTCTGCTGTGATTGTTTCTAACCGTTATACAAATGAAAAAAAAAAACTAGATCACTGGATTATTAAATCTTCATCAGAGTTTTAGCCCACAACCCTGCAGAGCGTCCTGTACGTCCTCACACCCACACGCTGGCTTTGGCGTCCCTCTCCGGCGTCCCCTCCTGGCCGCAGCAGCCCCGCAGCCCCGGGTGCTGAGACACAGGGAGGTTCTTGTAGACGGCGCGGCTGTAAGGGATGAAGCAGAGACCGAGCTGTAGGTGACGCGCCAATCTACAGTACGCAGCTAGAGCCAACACCAGCAGGGGAACCAACAACAGGAACCCCACCACCAGCAGAGCTACACAGGACGCGTCGTTCAGCAGGTCTGAGCAATAACTCGAGGTACCATGGGGCTGAACCTGGATGAGGAGACGGAAGAAAAACCATCTTATGTCCGTCAGGATACATGGACTATCTTAACAAATCACAGAAAGCACGAGTCAAGAATTTAAAAAACAACCATCATGAATCATCATGTGAGACTTTCATTAGTCATCTGAACCAAATGATTTGAGTTCTTTTTAAATAAGTTTCCATCACATCATCTCACCTTCGAATGGCAGAGGAAGCCGAACACGACCATGGTGAGTGCCGGAGTGAGGATGATCCCGAACACAACAGCGGCGAGCGCCGCGTTCACAGCGGCAATGATGAGGTTCTGCGCTGTGACCAGAACCGAACACGCCCAGCAGTCCAGTGAGGCTCTGAGCTCCAGGGGCTCGGCCGAAGCGCTGGACGACGAGTACGGAGGAGGAACCACTGCTGCTGGGGTCACAGGGTCAACCACCGGCGATGATACGGAACTCGCGGGATGCAGACGAGTCGACTCGGAGTCATCTGCATCAGAGCCGAACTGTTGAGACGGCGTCCTTTCCAGTGTCCCGTTGCGAGACAAACTCATCCTGAATCACAAGTGAAAATAAAAAACAATACTGTAACGACTCCGATGTCTCAGATACTTAAAGACCTTGTACTGAAAAACGTATGGCTTTTTTTTCCTTCTCAGAACTCCATGGCACGGAGTGTGGAAGGTAAACAGAGATAATTGAGTGACTGTGAACAGGAGGAAACAGGAACTAAGAGAAATAAGAAAAGCACAAAACAATGAGGCAGGAACCGAGCCCAGAGGAAAGCATGTGTGCGGAACCGACTACGAATATCTCCACGAGCAGGACATCTCCTCAAACACACAGCTTCCTGCTCACGCTAGGACAAATAAATCCGGATAACCTCCTGACCCTGATCGAGCGAGCCTGAGCCTACAGCAAAGTGCAAATGCAGCACCACTAAAAAACTTAAACACATGAATCCCTACAGTTATAGACACGTCTTTAGGGTCCTCAGGTCCCTCATCGTAAAGCCTGGAGTTCCCTGAACTTGTGTATGTTGTGTAGTACAAAACCCTGTGTATGTTGTGTAGTACAAAACCCTGTGTGTGTTGTGTAGTACAAAACCCTGTGTGTGTTGTGTAGTACAAAACCCTGTGTTTGTTGTGTAGTACAAAACCCTGTGTATGTTGTGTAGTACAAAACCCTGTGTATGTTGTGTAGTACAAAACCCTGTGTATGTTGTGTAGTACAAAACCCTGTGTATGTTGTGTAGTACAAAACCCTGTGTATGTTGTGTAGTACAAAAACCCTGTGTGTGTTGTGTAGTACAAAACCCTGTGTGTGTTGTGTAGTACAAAACCCTGTGTGTGTTGTGTAGTACAAAACCCTGTGTGTGTTGTGTAGTACAAAACCCTGTGTGTGTTGTGTAGTACAAAAACCTGTGTGTGTTGTGTAGTACAAAACCCTGTGTGTGTTGTGTAGTACAAAACCCTGTGTGTGTTGTGTAGTACAAAACCCTGTGTGTGTTGTGTAGTACAAAACCCTGTGTGTGTTGTGTAGTACAAAACCCTGTGTATGTTGTGTAGTACAAAACCCTGTGTATGTTGTGTAGTACAAAAACCCTGTGTGTGTTGTGTAGTACAAAACCCTGTGTATGTTGTGTAGTACAAAACCCTGTGTGTGTTGTGTAGTACAAAACCCTGTGTATGTTGTGTAGTACAAAACCCTGTGTATGTTGTGTAGTACAAAACCCTGTGTATGTTGTGTAGTACAAAAACCCTGTGTGTGTTGTGTAGTACAAAACCCTGTGTATGTTGTGTAGTACAAAAACCCTGTGTATGTTGTGTAGTACAAAACCCTGTGTATGTTGTGTAGTACAAAACCCTGTGTATGTTGTGTAGTACAAAAACCCTGTGTGTGTTGTACTACACAACACACACAGGGTTTTTGTACTACACATTTCTCCCCTATGTCTTGAACTGAGAAGTTTAGCTGAACCTTTAGCTGTAGATAAAAGGGTTCCTGAAGGGTTCTTTCTAGGCTCAGTGAGTTATTAAAGGTTCCCCTAAAGTTACTTTTTTAGAAGAAAATATGAATCATTTGTATCATTTTTGGAGAATTTTGAGAATTAATGCTTGGATTCAGTGGATAATTCAGTGGAGAATTACGAGTTCTTGCCCTCTATGGTTGTCGCCTTTTGCACCTATTTCTCATCTGGTCCAAAGAACAGTGAGATCCGTCTTTCTAGGAAAAAGGCGTGTTTTTTTTTTGTTTTTGTTTTTTTTTACATGCACCAGTTTTGGGCCTGAGCCCAGCTGTAAAATTCCTCCATAAACACTGACATCACTTCGCCAGTGTTAGTTCTGATATGATCAATTCCCCGGTTTAAAATCTCCAGTTAAAGAGAGTTTAAAAGACGATTACCACTAGCTCATAATAATAATAATAATAATAATAATAATAATAATAATAATAATATTTTATTGATGCTAAATTTTAACAAACAAATTGGATCACAATCTTTTCCAGTTCTGATTTGTAACATATTTTTAGCACCCTAACAAATCCCTCCTTTTATTTTTATTAGTCGGAGCAGCAATGACAGAAATAATAACATGGAAGATGTTTTGATGATGTTTTAACACCAACAGTGTGGCAGTAAAAACCCAGTAAAGTCTTAACACATGCAGATGGTAGTGATGAACCTTCCCCTGTTTACTCACTTTACAACGAACTTGTATCGTCTCCAAAATCTGCCAAATGTTCCCCAGGTGGTTATTTTTTAGTCCCGGTGTTGGTGAGCAGCTCCCTTCACTTCTGTCTTGGAAATTGATGAGAAAAAGTCCTTTTCTTTTTATCCTGATTATTAAAAATCTCAAATTTTCTAAGCTTATGTCATTAGCTGTTGGTGCTCCAGCAATGTCACGATGTCAGAGTCAAAACCAGAGAAAAGGGGTTCTCTCTCTCTCTCTCTCTCTCTCTCTCTCTCTCTCTCTCTCACTCTCTCTCTCCTTCTCTCTCTTTCTCTCTCTCTCTCTCTCTCTCTTCCTGTGTCACTCTTTCCTTCCTCTGAACAAGATATCCTCCTTTCCCTCTCTTGGTCTTCTGTTCACTCCGCAGTAGATAGACGGCAGTTTGGACACTGAGACAGAACTGATTCAGGGGCAGAGTGAGGAGGGGAGGGGACGAGGAGGAGGAGGAGGATGAAGACGAGAACCAAAACAATGATGAATGTACAGTTTTCAAAGCTGAGAAGAAAAGCAAACCTTGGCTTCAGATGATGCTGTCCAGATGATTTTCCTGATTTCTGTTTAGTGATAAAATCTAAGTGAAAAAAAAACTGCAAAATTCTGCAAAAATGTAAATGAACAAAACTCAGTGTCAGTTCCAGATGAATGATGCTTCCATTACAGCTGCCACATTCTTCCATGAACAACTTAGTGTTAGGGAGGGATGGAGAAGATAAACTATCTCTGTCCAGTGTGGGAGGACAGAAAAAGACAACATGAACCCAAATGGTCAAATACATTATAAAACATTCCTAGTAGAACATATTTTTACAACATGTACAAAGAGAAGAACAAGTAAATACAATCCAGTGTGAAACACAATTCTATTAAGGCCTTCAAGCCAAAAAAGCAGACACCAATACTCACCACCAAACACCAATACTCACCACTAAACACCAATACTCACCACTAAACACCAATACTCACCACTAAACACCAATACTCACCACTAAACACCAATACTCACCACTAAACACCAATACTCACCACCAAACACCAATACTCACCACCAAACACCAATACTCACCACTAAACACCAATACTCACCACTAAACACCAATACTCACCACTAAACACCAATACTCACTACCAAACACCAATACTCACCACCAAACACCAATACTCACCACTAAACACCAATACTCACCACCAAACACCAATACTCACCACTAAACACGAATACTCACCACCAAACACCAATACTCACCACTAAACACCAATACTCACCACTAAACACCAATACTCACCACTAAACACGAATACTCACCACCAAACACCAATACTCACCACTAAACACCAATACTCACCACTAAACACCAATACTCACCACCAAACACCAATACTCACCACTAAACACCAATACTCACCACCAAACACCAATACTCACCACCAAACACCAATACTCACCACTAAACACCAATACTCACCACTAAACACCAATACTCACCACCAAACACCAATACTCACCACTAAACACCAATACTCACCACCAAACACCAATACTCACCACTAAACACCAATACTCACCACTAAACACCAATACTCACTACCAAACACCAATACTCACCACTAAACACAATACTCACCACTAAACACCAATACTCACCACTAAACACCAATACTCACTACCAAACACCAATACTCAGCAATAAACAACAATACTCACCACCAAACACCAATACTCACCACTAAACACCAATACTCACTACCAAACACCAATACTCACCACTAAACACAATACTCACCACTAAACACCAATACTCACCACTAAACACCAATACTCACCAACAAACACCAATACTCAGCAATAAACACCAATACCCACCACTAAATGCCAACACTCACCACTAAACACCAATACTCAAAACTAAACACTAATACCCAGCACCAAACACCAATACTCACCACTTAACACCAATACTCACCACCAAACACCAATACTCACCACTATCCTCTCAAGGTCCCTTTACCATCTAAGGGAGTTTTTCCTCACCACAGTCACCTGAGTCACCTCAGACTTGCTCATTGGAGATAAATACAAACACTACAAACATCTTGAATTTTGTATTATATTATTCTTTATAATAACCTTTTGTTCTATGTTTATGTTCTGTAAAGCTGCTCTGAGACAATGTCAATTGTTAAAAGTGCTATTCAAATAAATTTGATTTGAATTGAATTAAAAAACAATACTCACCACTAAACACTAATACTCACCACTAACACCAATACGCATCAACTGAGTAACAATATTCACTACCAAACACCAACATTCACCATCAAAAAACCCCAATAATCTCAGTTAAACACTAATACTCATCGTCAAACTCCAATACTTACCATCAAACACCAGTATTTACCAGCAGTCACCAATATTCACTATCAAGCAACATAGTCACCATCAAACACCAACATAACCCTTAAACCAGCCTCCATCAGACGTAACTCTCGTCTCACTTTGATGTTCTGTTAAATGAACCCGAAAGCCAAATGAACCACAATGTGAACAGTGAGAACGTTCTCACAGGTTGTTCACGTGAAGTTTGGCGTGTGAAGGTGAAGCGTGTGTTCTGCTGGACATTCCTTTCAGCTCACTTTTTTCACCGTTGGAATGTAGAGAGCTTCACGTCTGTTTAACGTCACTGGGAAAACATCTGACATGAACGTGACAGGAGGCTTAACGTGGCGAGCGGCTCATAAACATTTCGACATAACGTTTCAGCCTCATTGTACTTCGTCGGGTTACTGGATCTTCTCGACCTTATGATCCTGTCAGTAAAGACAGTCAGCAACATTATGATTAATATTCTGCAGTAACATCGAGCAGCTTGGAACACTGACTGATTAGCGCTGATGCTAACCGCTAACCTGGTAACTAGTTAACGCATCACGTCAGTAGGATTATTTTTGTTTCACAGAAACCAAGTGACTTTATAATGCTGGAATTTCGCTCAGACTTCCTGTGTGTGTCACAGCATTCACATGATCCAACTGGAGGTCATTTCCTCTCTGGAAATGCAGGTGTATAATCTTCAACCCTGAATGTCAAAACATCTGCTTCGATACAATATACGGCCAAAAGTATGTGCACCTCTGACCGTCGCAGAGATGTATGAGGAGCTGGATGGAGAGATGGATGAAGAGATATATGTAATGATGTATAGAGAGACGGATGAGGATTGGAGTCAGATGAAGAAGATTCATATTTAATGGGAATCTTGCATCAGCAGTGACAGGAGCGCAGTATTTTTGTCCTGAGAGTCACACAGGGCTGATTTCCCGTCCTTGGATCCAGGATATCCGCCTTCAGATGGCGCCGAGCCGTCACCTTTATTTTAACACACATCGGTAAGGAAAAGGAAATCTCTGCAATAGTCTGTAATAAATCCCCGAAATAACTTGTCAAATTGGGGGCATGGTGGCTTAGTGTTTAGCACGTTCACCTCACACCTCCAGGGTTGGGGGTTCGATTCCCGCCTCCACCTTGTGTGTGTGGAGTTTGCATGTTCTCCCCGTGCCTCGGGGGTTTCCTCCGGGTACTCCGGTTTCCTCCCCCGGTCCAAAGACATGCATGGTAGGTTGATTGGCATCTCTGGAAAATTGTCCCTAGTGTGTTAGTGTGTGAGTGAATGAGAGTGTGTGTGTGTCCTGCGATGGGTTGGCACTCCGTCCAGGGTGTATCCTGCCTTGATGCCCGATGACGCCTGAGATAGGCACAGGCTCCCCGTGACCCGAGGTAGTTCGGATAAGTGGTAGAAGATGAGTGAGTGAACTTGTCAAATTTATGAAAACGTTTTTATTTCTTTTTTTTTCAGTCATAGGTATAATTATTATTATATCAATTATGACACACAAAATCACACAGGTGTTTAAGACAGGTCTGATGGGTTTTTTCTTATTTTTCTGTTTCTTTCTTTCATTTTTTTTTTTTACCTTTTACAATAAAATCCTAAATCATAAGGAGTAAAGAGACGAGTGGAGAGAAAGAAACCAATCAGTCTTCTGGAAATCTGCAAGAGAAACATCATCGTCGTTTAAAACGATCGTCGTCGTCCGCACGTGGCGCGACGTCTCGTATCGCTTTGTTTCATGGAACGGAGGGGAAAAAAAAGTGTAAAAACAAACTCTCGAATCTGATACAGTACAAAGACATTCAGGTTGTACAGACTTTGTTCTAAGCACCAAGCTGTGAGATTAATATCGTTAATATTCATATGTAATTCTCTAGATCATATACACGCCGAGGGAGGCCGAGCCAAGGGGGATCAAGCACCATCACGAATTAAACGTCCTCCGTCTCAGCTTCAGCACCACCTCAGAAATCAGCACGATTAACCCCTTCAGACCCATCGTCGCCATGACGACTCAATCAAACCCAGAAACTCCCAACTGACGATGTGCCTAAAAATGGTTCTGAAAGGGTTAATTTCTTGAAAATTTACAAAATCTGGACTTCCCTCGTAAAGAGGAGCACCACGTATGCTTAAATAAATACACTCGGAGAAGTCGAATAAATAAAATCACACACACACACAAAAAAATGAACACAAATTAAATTCTTCAAAAATAAATTGCAGGAAAAAAAAACAGAAAAAAAAAAACGAATCATCGATATTATTTAAAAAAAAAAAAAATCAATAATACTAAAAAAGATCACTAAACACTCACAAGGTTTTCTGGACAAATGCAAATAAGATTTGAACCCGTATTATTGTTGTTTTTTTTTTTTTTTTAACATTTGTGAAAATTGTTAATGCTCTGAGAAAAAAATGCAATATTGTAAAAATTATTCATATTGCATTAATGTTTTCTATTTTTTTTTTGTTATTTTTTTGCCTTTTTAAAATCTGTCACAAGGCCAAAATGGTGTTAAAGTTTTTTTCTTTTTTTTGAAAACCTTTAAAAAAAATTAAAGTAAAAATAATAGCACCCAGATCAGTATGCAAACAGCATTTAGAAAGTTTAGCGTTGTAGTAAATGTATTCACGTCAATATGATTGTAGCAACAACCTCTCGTAATGCCTGTGTGTGTGTGTGTGTGTGTGTGTGTGTGTGTGTGTGTGTGTGTGTGTGTGTGTGTAGCTCCTTCCCCTGCTGTTATATTGTGTCGTATAAAAGCACCAGAGACGCTGAATAAATAAACTGAGACATTTGCATAAATGTAAACTACAATAGTACCTGAATGAGTTCACACGTTTCGGCGATTGTGAACGATCACAGCAGTTTGTTTTGCTTTGTGTGAGTGAGAGAGAGAGAGAGAGAGTGAGTGTGTGTGAATGAGCTTCGTTATTTGAATAAAAAACAAAAAAATAAATCAAACACAGTTCGTATGACTTGCTCAGGTCCAGTGTACCGGTGTGTCTGTATGTGGCAGGTCTCCGGCCGGTCTCTAACCTCAGAGCGCATTATAATGCATCATAACAGCGTCGTAACAGCATCATGACTCCAGTAGCTGGTGAAGGGGGAAGACGAGCGAGTCGGTGAAGCACCTGCTGATGTGGTTCTGTAAACAGTGTCGAGTAAACAGCTTGTGGATCGGAGAGTCCGCAGTAGTGGTTTTGAGTAAAAAAATAATAACAACAATAAAATTAATGATAAAAAATAAAGCAGAGAACTGAACGTTGGCACCGCTGCTGACGAGCAGACAGGAGATTTGGTCATGGCTGTGTGACATCAAACACCTTGGGATCATTTCGAACATGGCACAGAAGCCTGAGGAAGAGAACCAGAAATAAAATCATATAATCTTTTTAATGAAATTATTAATTTAATGAAATTATATATATTTTTTATATTAGTACTGCATTTAACATGTACATCATTGCCCCCTAGTGGTGCAGCACAGTCAAGACTCACTGTATAAACTCCTCTACACAGGGTTGTGTCTATGTGTACATGTGCATGTGTGTGTGTCTGTGTGTACGTGTGTGTGCATGTGTCTGTGTGTGCATGTGTCTGTGTGTGCGTGTGTGTGTGCGTGTGCAAGTGTGCGTGTGTGTGTGTACGTGTGTGTGTGTGTACGTGTGTGTGTGCATGTGTCTGTGTGTGCGTGTGTGTGTGCGCGTGTGTGTGTGTAAGTGTGTGTACGTGTGTGTGTGCGCGTGTGTGTGTGTAAGTGTGTGTACGTGTGTGTGTGCATGTGTCTGTGTGCATGTGTGCGTGCATGTGTGTGTGCGCATGTGTGCATGTGTGTGTGAGTGCATGTGTGTACGTGTGCATGTGTGTACGTGTGTGTGTGTGTGTGTGTGTGCATGTGTGTGCATGTGTGTGTATGTGTGTGTGTGTGCGTGTGTGCGTGTAAGTGTGTGTACGTTTGTGTGTGTGCATGTGTCTGTGTGCGCATGTGTCTGTGTGTGCGTGTGTGTGTGTGTGCGTGTGTGTGTGTGTCTGCATGTCTGACCAGGTTGAAGTTATCGTAGGTGTTCATCAGCTCTTCTACTCTGTACTGTTCGAGCACCACAACTCCAGAGAGGCAGGAGCTCCTCCGGCGAGCGCAGTCCTCACAGTGCACCACGTAGGTCTTCCTATTGCTGCTCTCACTAGTGACGAAGAGCAGGTTAAACACCTCCACCTGTACACACACACACACACACACACACACAGGTCACAGACCAACAGTTATCCCTTTTCTTCATGAATTTATTTTTACAGACAGACGCTGACTTGCATCTCCTTGTGTTAGACGTGTATGAAGTGTGTAACTCACGTCACACTCGTTGCAGTAGTAGGCCGGCTCGTCCTTCATCCGGCTCTGATAACAAATCTTCTTCCCTTCTGCTAAGAGCTGCTCTCTCAGGATCTGGATGTGTTTCATGGACTGAAGGAGGCAATGTCTACACCAGACACGGAGCACAAGAGCTTCAGAACGTCTCATTTTACCAGATACAGTCTCAGGTCTCATTAATAACATCATACTGCGATTCTAAGCCTTCAAAAAGAGCTTTAGTTCAAAATTATTCTTCAGTTAAGTTCAGAGAGTCTCATATGTAGACTAAAACATCCGATTCATTTTATTATCTCGTACTATCTCAGACTGAAGTCACCTGATCATTTTGTAAGTGCTTGGGTCGCTGATCTTGATTGTACGTGCGACGTTCCAGGAGACGTGAATCATAGGAACAATCGATTTGACTTTTTTCACCTCGTTCCACTCGAAGCGCTCCAGAGCCAGCTGATACTGATAGGCTGCAAACACATACGATAAGATTAGTGTCTCATATTATCTCAGAGTGTCTCATGTTCTTTTTTTAGTCTGCTGTTTGGATCAGGACTTGCGTGTGGTGTGTTGGGTGTGTTTGTTGGAGTGAACCTGAAGAGAATATAAAGGTCAAAGGTTATTGGTGGAACTCGTGAGACTTTAATTCTGTATCCTTCAGCACTCACAGTTCAGCGGCCCAACGTTCCAGGCGATGTTGTTGCACCAGCCGACGGCCTGAACCCAGTGCACGGTTCCTGCGTTAATCCACACTAAATCTCCAGGACGCTGGATGAAACGGTACACGGGGATGTTGGAGCGATACAGATCCTCCAGAACCGGCCACCACGAACCCGTCAGGTAGTCCACTCCGTTTCTGATGGACAGCACAGGGACAAACGTGAGGACACGGAGACTGACTGGATAAAAGGTGGAGTGCGAGGACACCAGAACACGTGACTCACGTCTCACAGAAGTGACTGATGGCCTCCCAGTAGTGCTCGTGTACAGCAAACCACTCACAGTCTCCAGGCCCGATGTTAATGTTCACCGAGCAGAAGTTGTTGTTCTCCTGGTGTCCTGAGGACAGAGACACAGAATAATCAACACAACACTGTCATTTTTACATTTACAACAGTGTGTGTCGTGTGCAAACTCATTTATAGTGTGTGTGTGTGTGTGTGTGTGTGTGTGTGTGTGTAGATCTGTAGGGTGTTAAAGCTTATGTTTTTTCATATGTAACTATGTTAATGAGTTATGACTATATTTTGGATTAAATTTTTTTTGTTAATAATATTCATTATTTTTGGTTTATTTCTGGTACTTAATTTATTTTTCTCTTTTTTTTATTTTTATCCGAATGCTTGTTGATTAACATTTAGATTTTTATTATCCCGATTTTTTTTTATTCTTAATTGTTTGTTTTTAGGGGGTCACGGTGGCTTAGTGGTTAACACGTTCACCTCACACCTCCAAGGTTGGGGGTTCGATTCCCGCCTCCACCTTGTGTGTGTGGAGTTTGCATGTTCTCCCCGTGCCTCGGGGGTTTCCTCCGGGTACTCCAGTTTCCTCCCCCGGTCCAAAGACATGCATGGTAGGTTGATTGGCATCTCTGGAAAATTGTCCGTAGTGTGTGATTGTGTGAGTGAATGAGAGTGTGTGTGTGCCCTGTGATGGGTTGGCACTCCGTCCAGGGTGTATCCTGCCTTGATGCACGATGACACCTGAGATAGGCACAGGCTCCCCGTGACCCGAGATAGTTCAGATAAGCGGTAGAAGATGAATGAATGAATGAATGAGTGTTTGTTTTTATTTGTTGCTTTGGGGTTAAATGACTGATGTGTATTTGTGCCTGAGTTATTATTTTATTTTATATCTCAACACAATTTTTCTGTTTGTTAATTCATAATAATTTCTCTCTTCTGAGCGATATACTGCGATATTATCATGTGTGTGTGTGTGTGTGTGTGTGTGTGTGTGTGTGTGTGTGTGTGCGCGTGTGTGTACCTGGTGTGCGGCTGCCTGGGACCTTCATGTACAGCTGAACGGTGTTCATCCCGAGGATGGTGTGTCCCACGTGGCTCAGCATGTTCTCCGTGGAGGAGACGCGCATGAACACGGGCAACTTCAACAACTCCTGCAGCTGCAACTTCCACCTGTACACACACACACACACACACACACACATACAATCAACACACACACTCTGGTTGATCTCCCCTGTGTCTGTGTGTGCATGTTTTACCTCTTCGGGTCAGAAAGGTCGATGTTGGTACCAAACTTGATGATTTTTCCGGCGGACTTCTGCTCCGAGCTGAACGAGAGGGAAGCAAACAGCTTACACACCTCATGTAAAGACACACGGTGAAGAACAGAGCGGACACTCGGAGATAAGCAGATGAGTGAATGATGATCTTATCACCTCAGTGTGCAGGGCGGGCTGCTGGATGGAGTCTCTGATTTTGATTCTGTTTTACTCTCACCTTCATCTTCATCCTCACTGTCCTTCTCTTCCTGGGGGTGGGGTGTATAAAACACAGAAAAGGTCTGGACAACAAGATAAGAGCTTCTAATTCAATTCTGTCTGTAGAGGTCAAATAAACCTACGATGTGCTACAAAATTATTGGCACCCTTAATGACAAGAAGCAGAAAATAAATATTATTTATTTATTTATTTATTTCAACCTTGCTTGTATGTTGTGCACAACTGCATTTTTATTTTTCACAGCTAGGGGTCAGCAAATCCACCAGAGTGTCTTTTCTGACCAGATATTTTTATTTAAAATCAGAATATCTTGGATACGTTTGTGTTTGCAGTTTGGTTTGGTTTCATACTGCAGTTCAGATGGATTAAACATCATTAGGTGTGTGTGTGTTTGTGTGTGTATGTGTGTGTGTGTACCTGTAGGCTCTCCTGGAAGCTGGAGGCCTGGTACTGAGCGTACTTTGAGATGGTGGTGTGAGATCGGCTGCTCTCACATGGCCAAGTCTGAGCCGAGCCGGTCGTGTTCCAGTTCTCGTCGGCCGGCTGCTGTACCTGCGTCCTCACTTCCACGGCGTGATCAGCATTCGCTTCCACCAGAGACTTAGTGGAGAACAACCCCAGGTCTGACAGACAAAGGTGGAGAGACAGAGGGAGAGAGAGAGAGAGAGAGAGAGAGAGAGAGAGAGAGAGATGTAAATTTAATGGATTATGCTAAACCGTTAGCCTTAATCTTTCCCTACGTAGCTACATCTCCAGAAACAAATTCATAAAAAATGTAGTGACTGATCAAATACACTGGTTGAAGATGATGATGATTATGATGTGTGTGTGTGTGTGTGTGTGTGTGTGTCCTCACTGAGTCGGAGTGATCCTGCCAGGCCTCGGATAACAGTAACCGGGTTTTTGGGATCTGTACAGAACTGGAGTAGCACCGGAGAAAACGCATCTCTTTTACTCTCCAGCTAGAAACACACACACGCACACACACACAGAGTCAATCAGGGAGTTTGTACATCCCATAATAATCCCATAAAAGACATCTAACTTGTGAAAAGATGAAGTAAAACTAATCTTACGTAGATGCTTGGCGTGGGTGGGTTGAGCTTCTCTCTGGGAATCTGAGTCTCGACTTTCAGCACAGGCTTCACAGACATAGACGGAAGCAGATAGGACTCACGGAAATGACCTTTCACCTTCGTATCTCTGACGGACAGAAACACAGATAGACGCGGACAGAGAGACAGAAACAAAACAGAATTATTCTCTTGCGATTTTTCTTCCTTTCCTTTCTTCTGAACTCCGCCCATGTAGTTGTTGTTATTAGCGCTGTTATCACATGTGCTGTGTTTGTTCTATTACTCACTGCAGCCAATAAAGCCTTCTTAACCCGGACTGAGAAAGAGGGAATAAAAAGGATAGAGAAAGAAACATAATTGAAGCTGTTCCACCTACTGTCTCATTTAAACTGACAGGCAGCTAACAGCTTAATGTGCTACTCCGGCTAAAGGAGCTAGCGTTGCTCTTCAAAGATTTTAGTCAGCCGAAGCTGATATAATAACAATAGTTTTTTGTATTATATAAGAATGCAATGGAAGCAAAAGGTCTAAAGGTAAACATTCAACCCTCTTTTAAAAAAAACATCCATGTAGAGATTCTGTCACACCTTTAAGATGCTTTTCCACCTAAAGCTGAAGGTACGCGACCAAACGAGTACCAACACTCACCTGCAGGCTCTAATGATCTCGGCTGCACTGTTGTTGATGCTGATTTCTTCCAGCGCGATTCTCTTCTGCTCAAACTCTGAGGCGATGAACGTTTGCCTCCCAGCGATCTTGAGTTTCACCAGCTGAACCTTGAGCTCTTTCAGCGGCACAGAGGACAAAACCCGAACAGCCGGAGCTGTACCGGATCCACTTCTGCTGGTGGTGGATTTTGTCAATCCTGCATCTCCATCCTTGTTTTCCTGTTTAGCTTTGGCTCTCTCCTTATTCCCTTTTCTTTGCTTCTTCTCGGTCTCTGTTACTTTCCTCTCCGTTACGTCTTGTTTGTTCTGATCCTTGGCGAGCTGCTTCGAGGGTTCACCACTAGATGAGCGATGTTGTTTCTCACTTTTGGTGTTCCTGCTGTGCTTTTTACGCTGCACGTTTTCCTCTCTGTGACTCGGCTCTTCTGTTACACCGCTGCGTCCGGCTTTTGTTTTCTGATTCTTCTCCTGCTCTCTCTTTCTGTCCCTACTTTGCCCTTGCTTCTTCTTCTCCAGCTTGGTTTTAGTTTTATCCTTTCCGCTGTTCGCATCCGATGAAAGGAGGGTACTGGTGCTCTGGTTCAGTAGCATCTCACAGCTGTGTACCAGTTTAGCCTGCAAGGTAGCAGGTGACATGGTGGGTGGCAACACCTTGGCCTCGTTCTCCTTCACCAGAGAGGTACAGCTTTGTTCTTTTATAGCTTGGTCATCACCATCGTTCTGAACAATGCTGTCGTCTTTTTCCTCTTTATTTGCCTGCATGTTTTCATCGGGCTTTAGATGATTTGAGGTAGATATGGAAGGGGAAAGGCTGGTCAAGGGCATGGCCGGTGGAGACACAGCTCTTGGGGATGTAGAAGATGGACTGTGCTGTTCTGGAGAGTGTATCTCTGGTCCCAGTGAAAGAGAGGACGCGTATTTGACTCCGGTCACCGTGTTAGGAGGTGGCCGACAAAAGGGGCCACCTCTGTAGGTGTACTTATGGCTGTTTGAAGCCAAGGTACAGTCAGTGTCATGCAGATGCGGTCCCTGAGAGGTTGTTGTGCTACTGTCCTGCTGCTCTGCCATGGGTTCTGTGTCTTCGTCTTCCTCCACATCATCCAAAGGCTCAGCAAAGCCATACAGTTTGGCCAGGTCGCTGTGGCAGTAGTCCACACCAGAGGGTTGACCCGGATCTTTCCAGATTTCCTCTGGGTCTCGGATTGGAGATGAATGAGTGGGGCTTGGCTGGAGGACTGGTCTCCTGATCACTCCTGCTATGTTGGCTCCTGCTTCATCCTCCTCTTCCTCGCTGAGATCTGAAACAGGAGAGCCCTGCCAGCTCAGTACTGGGGGGCTAGCTGAGGGATCCAGTCGCAGATGGTCCTCCATAGAATTACTGTGGGCAGGTAGAAGATCTGGAGCGTGTTGGTTCTTCTCCTCAGGTTGAGGAACATTTTCCTCGAAACAGTTGGAGTAATCTAACACTGGCAACTCCTGCTCACTGCTAGCAGAGGGTTCAGAGGTAACGTCCACCTGGTCGAGCTGTTTGTTTTGAGACCTAAAACTGCTGGTGTTTGTACATGTACGCTCAGAGGATGGAAGGCTGTTGTCACTTTCTGAGGTCACATTATTGGCAACGTCGTCTAATTGGCTCTGAAGCGGATGGTTTGTTAGAGGTGGGGTGGAGGGCAAAATGAACCCTGAGGTGTGTGAAGAGTCAGCGTCACAGTTTAACTCTTCCTCTTCCTCTTCATGTTTCGTGTATTTGGGAATAAACAGTGACGCGTCTGAAAAAGCTGCCACTGGCTGATCCTCAGGGACGGCCGAGTCTTTACGCTGACTCACAAGTGAATCGCAAGAAGGAGTGTGAGAAGATATTTCTCTTCTTAAACGGTCCTTCTGTCCTTGCTTCGTGCCGTTTCTCTCGGCCTTCCTTGCTCTTTTCCTCTCATCTTTAGTTTTTCTCTCAGACTGTCCCCCTAACTCTCCTTTTCTATGGCTTCCCTTCCTTTCCCGGTGGCTTCTTTTCTCTTGTCTCTCTTTTTTCTTTTTCTTTGCCTCAAGTTTTCTCAGTATCCTTGCCTTTCTTTCATCTGCCCCTTCCTTTCCTTTCCTCTCTTGTCTTTTCTCTCGCTCTCTGTGTCGCTTCTTACTTTCAACATGCTTTAACGTATCTGTATCCAACAGACGCATTTGGCTCTCCTGGCCACTGTGGTTGGAGTAGCTGGGCTTAGTATAAGTCAGTGGAGCTCTGTGTTTAGAAACCCTAATTTTCTGCCCCTCTAGCCTCTGAGAGCTGGACCCAGGTTCAGGGCACGGAGACAGACTTGCTCTTCCACACGTGGTGCCATGTCGAACACTTCTACCTTCAGGGCTGCAGTGGACTTGGATGTGTTTTGGGGTGCTGTGATATCGCCCTCCTTCTTTCATCCCTTGCAGTTGCTGCCGCTCATCAGGCCCTAGACCAGAGCCCCTGGTTTCCTGTAAAGAAAGAGAGGCGTATCACATTTTGGGATAAACAAACATATCATTCAAAGCTCACTAGATAAGTGCCGATCTTATAACACCCTATAAGCCCTTAGTTACTCACTAAGAGCTTGACGGATTTGAAAGTCCATCCTGGAGCAAATATGATTGCTCGCACCTCTTCCCTATGCTTGGACAAAAATCCAAAGATAGAAGGCCTTAAGGAGGTTTAAATGGCTCATGAGGCATGACAGCACTCACACTGCTCTGCTTGTCCTTCCAGGCTGGTGTGGGTGAACCACGGCTGGCATGAGGTACTGGGTGCCTGTGTGGGCCCACTGGAGGCTGGTGCTGGGGGCTATAAGGCACTCTGGTAAGGTTTGCTGGTGAGGGCGGAACAGAACGCTCCCAGTCCCCTTTGGATCCATGGGGTCCCAGGTGATCATGGATTTGGTGACTGTAAGCGTGGAGGTGGCCAAGTTTCAGGGATTTTGAGCTGTGAAAATCTTGGCCGGGGCCATTGAGGGTTGATGAGAGCACCGGATGGTTCCTGTGAAGTTGATCTCTGCTACTGGAATGACTTGAGTCCTGTTGAAAACAAAATACAAAAATATTTTCATATTTATTTTGAGGTAACAACAGGGAGGAAAATGAGGAACAAACTTGGATGTTTGATGACTGACCTGAAAGCCTGAAGCAGACTGTCTCTTATTTGACTGACTCCACTGGGTGTCACTGCGGTATGGAGGGCTACAGGTGCGAGGGAGATGACACAACGGAGGGTGATTCATAGGCATGGGGTGCTTAATCTTTGAAGGAAGAGCCTGCAGAGGAATAAATAAGATGATATTATTTAGCACTTACTGTACCCAAGATGTTATTAAACTGACCTGCAGATGGTGCTAAAATACTTTCTTCGATATTTGCGAGTCACTTTGTCAAGCATACGGATAAAGGGGGAAATTATACCAAACCTGCAGAAATGACTTGAGGACCTTCACAGCCATATGTAAAGTCTTGGTTAAAGAAAAAGGTCACCAACCTGGTGTGAGTTGTCACTTTTGCTCCTCTTACTGAGACAGTCATCTCTCGATGGTGAGGGGTTTCGGGGGGGTGGGCGTTTAAGTGAGGGACTTTGAAAGGATCTGGACGAAGCCACCGGACTCCACCTTTCTGTCATCGGGGTCCGATGATGCTGGTGAGGGCCTCCATACTGTGGAATGAAACATGTAATAACATTGAAGTATATTCTGTTTTGAGAAGCTTATCCAGTGTTTCTGGGAACGAATGAAAGGATCACAGACCTTCTTAATATTTAAGATCCAGTTCTGTTAGTGTTTGCATACCATACAAGCTCACACATTTTCTCTCTTTCACCCCTTTCATTCTTCTTGCTCACCCTTGGAGGCTGATTATTGAGAACATGTCCTCCACATCCTGAGCTGTATCCGTTCAGCACGGCCCGATCAGGGTTCTGGTGATGGTTCGATCCCCAAGACCACGATGTGATCCGATCTCTACTGTTTATCCCTCTTTCTCTGGGGTGATCATAAACTCTGTGCCTGCTGAACTCCCCAAGTCTGGTGGCAAGAAGAAAAGTGGAAACGAATAAAATTTTCACCTGGATGAACTATGAAGAGTATAGAATGGTATGTTCTAGACGACTCTGACTGACCTATTATTATACACTTTGTGATAGTTTCTTCCTGAACCATGGCTCAGGGTTGACTGGTACCCTCCACCATTGCCCCTTTGGATGGACGGAGAGAGGGTACGTGAGTACAGTGGTGTATTACTGAAAGTTTTTTGATAACTCAAAACCTACCTGGACGGCGGGGGCAAGTGCCGGCTGGAGCCGGGAGCCCATGAAGCCCTGCTGGAACCACCAGAGGGGAAGGAGTCCCATGAGTACCGGCCAGAATACTGGTGCTCTGTGTGATACATCCAGCCTGAGGCAACACACACAAGTCGTTATTGCAGACTACACATTTAGAACAGGGAAGTGAGCATTTAATCTGTGAATAAAAACGCACCGCACTAGTGTGTGTGGGAATCCCTCCAGTGCAGAAGTGTGACACCACAACAACAGCACCTGACTTCACTTCCAGTTCTGAAATAGAGCAAGAGGAAAATCATTAACAGTAAGCTATTGTTTGTAAGTGGAACTAGAACCAAAATAGAGTGAGCACACACACACACACACACACACACACACACACAGATCATTTGGTGTGAGTTGCACTGCCCATTCGTGGGTGTGTGTGTAGTCAAGTTTGTTGTACCCACACAGCTGTGTTTATTCTGGGAAACCTCTCTGGTGCATATTCTCTCTCTCTCTCTCTCTCTCTCTCTCTCTCGCTCTCTGTCTCTCTGTCTGTCTCTCTCTGTCTGTCTGTCTCTCTCTCTCTCTCTGTCTCTGTCTCTCTCTCTCTCTCTCTCTCTCTTCATTCCCCCCATTTCTTTACCAAAAGCACCACACACAACCGCACCACCAAATGCTTCTCATCGTGAGTTGAACCATGACAAGAAACAGACACACACACACACACACACACACACACACACACACACACACACACACACACACACACACACAAGTTCTTTTGAAGGATGTGTGCAACGGGTTGATAAGCACATGAATGTCACTGCTGTGTCAGAGACATTATCAGAGTATGGGGGAGAAACAGAGTAGCAGAAGAAGAATGAAAGGAATTGGGGCATGGCATGCATTTGTGTGTGTGTGTGTGTGTGTGTGTGTGTGTGTGTGTGTGTGTGTGTGTGTGTGTGTAGTTTCCTTTTTAATGCTGTTAAGAGTTCTGCTCATACAACAAGTGGCACATTCACACATTCTTCCTGTAACAGTAACACTAACAACCAAACAATAAGATACATACACACACACACACACACACACACACACACAGGATCCTAGAGTAGTGAATATGGATCATTTAGGGTTCTCATCTTCCCTAAGAAACTGTACATGAAAAGGAATCTTCTGCTGCAGATCCATCCAACCTTCAGATCAGACAACACTTTATGGCACAAGGTGGAAACTTTGGTTTAAAGAGTCCAGTAAGTGTCCTTTAAAGATGTACAAATACAAAACAAAGACACATTAAACCAAGAACTGGATCTATTTCATATGGACATTTCATCCTCCCTTTTCATGACTCTAACATCCTGCTATATTGTTAATAAAACCCCGTCAGCTGAGACGTGTTCGTGTATAAAGTTTGCTTCATCTTCTTTACGGCTATGAGAATAATTTATGGACCAACAGAAGCTCATAGCCTTCGGTTCAGCATGATGTGGTGTTTGTGGAGTTGTTCAGCGTCTCAAGCAGACATTCTGGAGTAGATTCTGACTCTGTATGACACGCTGTTGTCTACGTACACGGACAAAAAGGTCAAATCGCTTTCTCAGAAAGCACAAGCATCAGACTCAGGTAGGGGGCGTGGCCTAAAGTTTAAAAGCACTTTTTTTTTTTAAATAAGGAGAAATGCAACCGTGCCTTTGTATGTGAAAGATGCCGAGTGTGTGTGTGAGTGTGTGTGTGTGTGTGTGTGTGTGTGAGTGTGTGTGTGTGGGCAGGTGCATAGTCTTGCTGGCAAGGGAATGAGGTGAGACGGAAGTGGTGTTAACTTCCTGTGGAAAAATTACTATTTCTGATGCAGATATGATGACACCTTTGCACAAACCTACACTTATATAAGTGCTCTGAGGTGTGTGTGTGTGTGTGTGTGTGTGTGTGTGTATATGAAGGTGAATGTGTGAGGCTCTGGTTATTGGCTTATATGAGCTAATGACATATAAACTCCATTTCCTCAGTCCAACTTTAACCCTAGATGTTAAAAAACAACCCAGGGTTGAATCACGATGTATCTGGCAACGAGCGTAAACTCTCTTAATGTTCATCAATACAAACTTAGTTATCTTTGGTATCTGTATCCACTTTGTAAGATGGCGAGACAACTTTTTGGAGCTCAGACTGAACCGAGACAAAGAGAACAATCTGCAGCCGAACTCAATCTACTAAAACCGATAGCACTCGAGAAGAGGGAGGGGGCGGAGCAGAGAGAAAACTACACAGGGTTTAGATCCTAGATCCGGAGAGAAAAGAAAGGACGAGAGGGGGATGGAGAAGGATTAGGAGTTAGAGAGCAGTGGTCAAGGGCAGAGGGATCAAGTTACCAAAAGGATCGGGATCGACTCTGGGATTCATCACCAGAATGCAACATGCAGGCTACAAAACACAATATCACACACACACACACACACACACACACACACACACACACACACACACACACACACACACACACACACAAACACACACACACACAAAAACAAACACACACACACACACACACAAACACACACAAACACACAAACACACACACACACACACACAAACACACACACAAACATACACACACACAGACACCCACACACACACACACACACAGACACACACAGACACACACACACAAACACACACACACACACACAAACACACAGACACACACACACACACAAAAACACACACACACAAACACACACAGACACACACAAACATACACACACACACACAGACACACACACACAGACACACACACACAGAGACACACACAGACACAGACACACACACACACACAAACATACACACACACAGACACACACACGTGGGGATTCCTGTTCCACTGCTTCGAATACAAACAATCGAACAAGCGTAAATAAACCAAAAAAGGGAATACATAACTGAAACATTGCAGAAATCACACACAGGTTTCTGTTCTGTTTCAACTTCAGTCTCAGAACGGGATCAGTGTGTGTTCAGGAACCAGCATGTAAACTGCGAGTGTGTGTGAGGGTGTGACACCAAAACAGCAGCAAGCAGAGAACTTTGTTTTTAGTCAAATTGACGAGTAACATCAGCATGTGCTGGGATTACAGTTACTGAGGTAGAACGGCTCTTTAAACCGAACAAATCGTTCTAGAACCCGAGGAAAGCGATTTGTGAGGTGATTATTGGACACAAGCTGAGCTTCACGATCACACACTCCAGGTGGGGTTCAACAAACCTGCACCTTCGTCGGAGAGACAACATCCAGGCAACAAAAACACAACCTCACACACACACACACACACACACACACACATGCAGTAGCAGCATTTTGGGATGTGTTATTTAACTTTAAGAAAATCTAATAAACTTTAGTAGAGTCAAATAATCCTCACAAGTTGTCACTCGACAAACAGAACGATCGTGTGGAACAAAGGTAACTTGTCGCCAAACCTCCGACTGTCACGGTCGGTGATCTGTGATGACAAACAGACTCAGTTATGATATGGATACACAAGCCGTGTGGCTCAGACGCTCAGAACTTCTAAAGACATTTAACAGGATTTAACATTTAAGCATTTAACAGGAGTGTGTCCTACAGGGGGCGCCGTAGCATGAACCACACCACAGTTAGAAGATAGCTTGGACATAACGGGTCATTATATACAGAGAGAGTAAATTCTTACTGAAATCATTGCTGGTGTTTTAACTTGTTTGTCAGATCCACGATTCCTCCAATCACAGACTGACTGATGCTTTAGTTTTTAAACAACATTATTATTATTATTATTATTATTATTATTATTATTATTATTATTATTATTATTAATCACATCTGAGGTAAATGTTGACATTCTGAATATTTCTCTCACATTTCCGATGTCTGTAAGTCTTCTCCCTGTCTGTATAAAACACATAGCTGCAGCCAATAGCTAGCTTCTCTTTGGCGTCTGTCACCCTGTTGCTAGGCAACAACGTTCACACAACTTTATCCACTTCACCGTATCGTGTTCACCTTCGCACATAAAAATCAACTTAAAATTCTAGTAAAATCTATTAGTGATAATTTAGATATATTTGTCGATGTAACTCCAGTGTGTGTGTGTGTGTGTGTGTGTGTGTGTGTGTGTGTGTGTGTGTGTACTATTCTATAATACATACTGTGAAATTAATGTACTGAATTATATATTATTTATCAATTTAATTCACACACACACACACACACACACACACACACACACACACACACACACACACACATACACACACACACAGGAGTTAAATCAACAACTGTGAGGGCTGGGATCATGATAAGCGGATGTAATAAGCTCACTTCCTGCATTCACTATAACAGTACTATCATATTACACACACACACACACACACACACACACACACACACACACAGCTTCTTTGTATTGTTATATTGTTGCATGTTATGAATACACACAGGGAGAGAACCTGCACACATACACACACACACACACACACACACACACACACACACACACACACAGCTTCTTTGTATTGTTATATTGTTGCATGTTATGAATACACACAGGGAGAGAACCTGCACACATACACACACACACACATATACACACACATACACACACGCGCGCGCGCGCGCACACACACACACACACGCTTCCGGACGCCTGCAGATAACGGCAGTCCCTTTAAACATCCGACACACACACACACACACACACACACACACACACACACACGGGCAGCACTTACTCTGACAGACAGAAGGTGTCACACAGATGACTGCAGTTCCTTCATTCTTTCTTTCTTTCCTTTCTTCCTGCACACTAGTCCCCCTCTCCCCCTCCCCTCACTCTCTCTTTCTGTCTCACTCACTTGCTGTCTGTCTCTCACACGCACTCACACACACTGTCTCTCGCTTCCACCCTGTTTGTTCCCCCTCCAGCAGACAGACAAAGAAAGGAAGGGGATGGCTGGGAAAGAGAAAGCAAAAAAAAAAAAAAAAAAACACGACAGAGAGAGAAAGAGAGAGAGGCTGTGGGGAAGAAGGAATCTCCGCCCCTTTTCACCAGCCAATCAGCTTGCAGCTTTTTTGGCCCCTCCTTCTCTGTCACCTCTCTTTCTGTCTCTCTCTCTGTCTTTTTTCTCTATCTCTGTCTATTACTCTGTCTCTTTCTGCATATGTTTTCAGCTCTGTTGCTTTCTCTCTGACTAACCCTTCCGTTTGCTGTCTCTCTATCACTCTATCTTCTTCTCTCTCCTTTCTTTTCCTCTCCATATCTCTCCATAATTCTATTTTTCTTTGTCTTTCTGCCTGTTACTATTATTCTATCTCTCCCCCCCTCTCTTTTTCACACCTTTAGTGTACAGTATGTGTTTCCTAGGAAACCAGCAATACACTCCACTCTCCTCACACTCGATCAGTCTGGCAGGATAACTTCACCTGACACACACACACACACACACACACACACACACTTCAGGTGTGCAAAGCAAAAATGTACACAGATTCAGACACACACACACGCGCACGCTAGCATTTCTGCTCACTGAAGCTCTGCAGCAGGAGGAGACACTGCAGCACTGTACATGTGATGGATGAAGTTTTAAGTTCACTCCGTCAGCACACACACACACACACACACACACGCACTCACACACATGAGCACACATGCTCTCTCCACAGACATAAATCATTGAATTCTCCAGTCACACTGTAATATGGTGTGTGTGTGTGTGTTTGAACACTTATCCATGCAGAATTTGGTGGCGCCATATGACACTTAACAAACAGAACTCAATCACTGCTCACTAATACACACTAAGTTGCCAGTTTAAAAGTCTAATCCCACTCCTCCCCCAAACAAGTGGGCGTGGCATCACAGCCTCAGAAGCTTTTGTACAATTTTCCGCCCACAAGCTTCAGAATACTGAGGCACGTTTCATGCATATGTGTGTAGAGTCTCTGATCAACCTTTGACCTGTTCTTGGTATCAGACGTCTGTGTTAAAGCTCATTGTGCTGATGTAGAGTGATTATTAACAGCCCGAGCTTTAATGTGAGTTCATTTTTGCCCACCCGCAGTGTGTAGTAACGCGACTCAGTGCTGTTACTCATCAAACCTGCTCAACTTGTCACTGTGGGTGAACCGAGAGAGGCAGGAGGCCACAATCTCCTACATGATGTCAGGAGGTCTTTTCAGAGGCTGTGGTGTGCTCTCAGATCATCAACACAAATGCAGTATGTCACAGTGTGAGTGTGTGTGTGTGTGTCGGTGTGTGTATTTCACATCTAGTTTAAATAAAGATTTAATATAATTTAATTAAGTTGAGTAAATTGTGATATGAAAGATCAACCAGCATCTGAACTCGACTACAGAACTCTCATAAAGGGAGTGGCCTAATATTCTAATGAGCACACCACATTCACAGCCCTGTATCTGAGACTCCGCCCACAACTCTACTCCTACAGTAGCTATGCTCGCTAGGTCAGTTTTCACTAGCTTATTGATCACCTAAATTAAGGCTTAAACGTTACCTTTAACGTGGATCTACAACAGCAACACAACTACGTTACATCTTAACACAGTTACAACAATAAGAACACAACAATGTTACATACTAACAACGTTACAGTGCAACAAGATTAATGTTAAATGCTAAAAACATTGCAAGGTACACTTTAACAAACTCATACAACACATCTTAATAAGACAATAACGCAACCATTTTGGACAACAACACAACAATCCTAACAATGCTGGAACACAACTAACGACATTTAAACACAACAATGTTACGTACTAACATTGTAACAACAGCCAACACAACAATGTTACAACAGCCAACACAACAATGCTACAACAGCCAACACAACAATGTTACAACAGCCAACACAACAATGCTACAACAGTCAACACAATAATGTTACAACAGCCAACACAACAATGCTACAACAGTCAACACAACAATGTTACAACAGCCAACACAACAATGTTACAACAGCCAACACAACAATGCTACAACAGTCAACACAACAATGTTACAACAGCCAACACAACAATGTTACAACAGCCAACACAACAATGCTACAACAGTCAACACAACAATGTTACAACAGCCAACACAACAATGTTACAACAGTCAACACAACAATGTTACAACAGCCAACACAACAATGTTACAACAGCCAACACAACAATGTTACAACAGTCAACACAACAATGCTACAACAGTCAACACAACAATGTTACAACAGCCAACACAACAATGTTACAACAGTCAACACAACAATGTTACAACAGCCAACACAACAATGTTACAACAGTCAACATAACAATGTTACAACAGCCAACACAACAATGCTACAACAGTCAACACAACAATGTTACAACAGTCATCACAACAATGTTACACACGTTAAAATGGAACAATCTAACACAACAGTGTTACAACAGCACAGCAACTTTACACTGTTTTATTTCACAACATCATACACTGTTTCATTACACAACTCAGTCCCACAACATAACGTTACAGCAGATTTTCCATTACTCTGATTTACATCGTTTTACAAAAACCTGACAAAGTAACTAATCCCCAGTCCACCAGTGAGAAGAAGACGGTG
>NC_083479.1:817500-822500 GCF_030014155.1 Tachysurus vachellii
AGAACACCTAGAACGTCAGGAGTTCGACATGAAGCGCGTGGTCATCTTACTCTTTAACAAGGGTTCTTTAAAGGTTCTTTAATGATGTATTAGATAATTAATCCTTCTAAAAAGGTCTGATGTGGTCAAAGGCAGGTTAGATAAATGTTAAAAACTCCTGACAGGATCCAGAAATAAAGGAGAAAACAATGAGCAGATAATATGTCTGCTTAGGACCCTTCATTAACCAATGAACCATAAAGAACCCCTGCAGAACCCTGTAGAACCGCTGAAGAACCCCTGAAGAACCGCTGAAGAACCCCTGAAGAACCCCTGAAGAACCGCTGAAGAACCCCTGAAGAACCCTTTTTATAGTTCCAATTCTTGACAATAACAAATAATTGTATAATTTGGCTTCTAAATAGGCTTTTACCCGGAATCTAGTTTGATAGGAATGAACTCTCTTGTGGTTCTGCATTGAAATGCCACTGGTTCGTCCAGAGCAACAACCTAAAGGGTTCTACATCATCTAAGAGCTTATACAAATCTACAGGTCACTTTACTCTTCTTCACAAAGTATTGGCACCCCTCTGCATCTTCATCTGACAGAAACTGGAGAACAAGATTATTTCAGTAAATCACATCCTGCTGTAATTAATTGTAGCTCTAAACGAATCTAATCTAAATCAAAGCATTAAAATGGGTCTAAAACAGATTTTTCACCACTGAAGCCACGTGCAGATGTTCACTAATGTGAATTTCATTTACATGATAAGGTAATTAGGTGACACCGAGCGAGATTTGTTCAGTAAGTGTGTGTTTTAGGATGAATGACAGAGAGGTGTTGTCATGGCAGTGAAGGAGGGGGAGAGAGAGAGAGAGAGAGAGAGAGAGAGAGAGAGCCCCGAGGAAATGGAAGAAAAAAACCTCTTCAGCATCCAGACACGCTCTTGACCTTCAGAGCAAATGAGAAGCAGATGCACACGGGTGCATGCACATGCACGCACACACACGGACGGACAAACACACACACACATACACACACACACACACACACACACAAACACACACACACGCTTGTAATACTATCTGTACCTAAATCATCAAAAATCATGCTGGAGCTGCAAAACTGCACAAAAATATCCCAAGCACAGCAAAAAAAAAAAAACTCCAGCATGCACAGATTTTATTTTTTGGGAAATAGACTTTTGGATAGTTATGATCATTTTGTGATGCTGTAAATCTCATTCTGTTTTATTGGTCAAGTAAGATAATAAAAAAGTCAAATATTAATGGCATTAAAAATTAAAAATGACATTAACTCATCACACATTAATAGTCTGTGTATAAACTCCACCCCTTATGCATATCAGCTTCACCCTATTAGCTGGAGCATCATACATATGCAAATGAACCATGAATACAGCTCCACAACAGGAACCCTACTGCACAGCTGCACATGATGAACTTAAAGGCCATCCAGAGTTCCTACGTAATCAGAAAGCCTGTGGTCCTCGTAGACGTATTCCTGTCTTGTCAGAATTAAGTAAGATGATATTCAACATCCAGAATCTTTACACATTCCCTGACTTTGTTAAGGTGGAGTCTGTCATCTGGTTTAGCGCGTAGTAGTGGAAGCAACCACACAAAGAAGATCTGAGCAAGCAGAGAACGTTCCTTCAACTCCAGAAACATGTTCTAGCTTTATCTAGAAGGATAGCCATCTATCATATCAGAATCATGTGAAGAGACACAGCCGCAACAGGAGACCCTAGAAGGTCATTTACTACTTTAACCAGTGATGTTACCAGACTGTGATGGACCAAAGTTCTGACCGAAAGAGACAAGACTGCTGAGCTAGAACATTTTGTACAGTCTGGGGGATGAAGAGGATGTTTGATTTTGGCCTATAGGTAGATAAGGAGCTCCGAATCCCTCTGATGATGTAAGTGGAACACAAAAACGTCAGATCTTTAATCTCAGGTCTGTCGTTAGAGGCTCTTCACGGTGTAATCTGACGTAGAGGACACACGATCTGATCACACGGACTGTCGTGTACAATAATCCTAAAATTTTAATGAAGTTAAAATACAGACTGAAACTGACTCAAGAGACTTCACAGGGGTCAGAAACTAATGATCATTTCTCACCATCAATTTTTCAAATCCACTTCTAACTTTCTTCTGAAGGAGAAGAGCTTCACAGTGCAGAAGATCAACAAAGATCTAAAATGAAGAAAGCACAGATTTATATATAAAACCATGAACATTCGATAAAAAGTGACATTGAAGTAGTCACATTAATTTACATTAATTTAATTCATTCATTTAGGGGGTCACGGTGGCTTAGTGGTTAGCACGTTCACCTCACACCTCCAGGGTTGGGGGTTCGATTCCCACCTCTGCCTTGTGTGTGTGGAGTTTGCATGTTCTCCCCGTGCCTCGGGGGTTTCCTCCGGGTACTCCGGTTTCCTCCCCTGGTCCAAAGACATGCATGGTAGGTTGATTGGCATCTCTGGAAAATTGTCCGTAGTGTGTGATTGTGTGTGTGTGTGTGAGTGAATGAGAGTGTGTGTGTGCCCTGCGATGGGTTGGCACTCCGTCCAGGGTGTATCCTGCCTTGATGCCCGATGATGCCTGAGATAGGCACAGGCTCCCCGTGACCCGAGGTAGTTCAGATAAGTGGTAGAAGATGAATGAGTGAGTGAGAGAGTGATTCATTTAGAATTGGTTTATAAATAAAAAGATTTTACTTTAATAAAATATGCATTTTTATGGAAATATCTGTTTGTTTGGGTTTTTCTTTTACACACAGTGTCTACAACTGTGTTCATGTCCAAGCAACAAACTCTTGTTTTGTTTTTTTATTCCATAGCACAAATGTAGAAGTAAACAGGTCTATAAACTTAGTGGTGTGATGATGGTGTAAACGCGTGACCTTCAGCTCAGCTGCACTTTATCTCTCTGTACAGATCGTTCTGTTATCCAAAATATAGTGATTTTATTCGCGCACTTTGGCGTTCATCATGAGTTACTGCTCACAGAAACAGGCCAAAAAGGATAAATCTCCATCTTAGAGCCGCATCGTAGGACAAGGAAAAACAGGCGGTGTTATTTACGGGTTTGAAACGTCCGACTGCAGCGCCGTATGTTCGCTAATTAAATTCCGGTCAGGAGGCAGATTTGCTGTGCGCTTTTTTTCCCACTCGGTTGTGTCAATGCGCTCAGATCAGACCTGCTGAGAGGGAGACGGGGGAGGTTAATCTCAGTCTGCTCACACACACCCTGCTGACAAAAACACCTTCTACACCTGACACACACACACACACACACACACACACACACACACACACATACATACACCTGATACACACATACATACACCTGACACACACACACACACACACACACACACACACACACACACACACACATACATACATACACCTGATACACACATACATACACCTGACACACACACACACGCGCACACACACGCACACACACACACATACACTTGACACACACACACACGCCTGACACACACACACACACACACACACACACACACACCTGACATACACATACACCTGACATACACATAAACCTGACACACACACACACACCTGACACACACACACACATACATACACCTGACACACACACACATGCATACAACTGACACACACACACACATACATACACCTGACACACAAACATACATACACCTGACACACACACACACACACACACATTTTCAAGTGTGTGTGTGGACATTGCTGCTATACAACTAAAAAGCAGTAATAAAAATCAGTTTTTTTTGGTTCAGGGTTTTACAAACTAACGACTAAAATATTGTTGTGATTATTATTGTTGTGAAAATTATTATTATTTCTTATATATTTTGTCTTATTTTACTCCATTGTACAAAACCTCCACATGACAGCCTTGTGATCAGACCCCAGGTTTGTACATCAACAGCTCAGTTAGACTGAAGGGTTAGAATAAGTTTTTTTTGTTGTTATAAATTTTCTATATAATCATTTATTTATTCACATTTTATTAATTTATTTTACACTGCTTCCTGAGATACATCACAACCTCACAGTATGGACCTCACATCACTTCAGTATGGACTTCACATCACGAGACCCTGTTACAGGTAAATCTCTTCTGATTCCTCTCACCTGTTTTCTCTTGATTAGTGCTCCACTGTTAGCTCTGATATTTATCTGATTCGTGTGTCTGTGTGTTTGTCTGTGTGTGTGTGTGTCTCTGTGTGTGTGTCTGTGTCTCTGTGAGTGTCTGTGTGTGTGTGTTTGTCTCTGTGTCTGTGTCTGTGTGTGTGTTTGTGTGTATGTCTATGTGTTTGTGTTTGTGTGTTTGTGTGTGTGTGTCTGTCTGTGTGTTTGTGTGTGTGTGTGTGTGTCTGTGTGTTTGTGTGTGAGTGTGTGTGTGTGTCTGTGTGTTTGTGTGTGTGTGTGTGTGTGTGTGTGTATAAAATCTCTAAATTTATCTTCAGTTCATTGAGGTTGATTTTTCAGAGCAGAAGATTAAACATGGAAGAATTTTTTATCTAAAACTGTAAATGTTCTCTTTAAAAAAGTAAATGAATTAATAAGAAAGTCGTTCAGCTTCAATCAGTGATTTGGCATGAATTAAAAATGTCCTTCATTAATAATCATTCCATAAAAGTGGCAGCAGCTGGATTGGTGCTAAGACTATTATAGTTCTGTATTAGATTCATCTTTTTATTTATTTTTTTTATTCAGTTTTTTTTTGTGCGGTTCTCATCTTATATCTGATAACTCTGTACACACACTGTCAGTAAACCAAAACTGGAAATGTATAATTCTTCATCCTGCTGCACACCTGCTCAGGTTTGTTTGTTTTTCAATTTAGTCACTGAACTCTCTCCAGTTTGGCCTCGAGGGACAATTAAACCCCTGAGAAGGTGTTCAGAAGACAGAACGCTTTCTACCTCACTCATGAGTCTGAAACAGAGAGAAGAAACAGAATCCA
>NC_083479.1:827500-842500 GCF_030014155.1 Tachysurus vachellii
AGGTGTGAGAGCTGGACCACTCATCAAGTGTTTCTCTCATCTCTCAGCCTCGGATCTATCCTTCCATCCTTTCATCTCTCTCTCTCTCTCTCTCTCTCTCTCTCTCTCTCTCTCTCTCTAATGTCTGAAATGGATCAAGGTTTAATGTTGTGTTTTTATGTTTTCACACCTAGAGAGAGAGAATATCACATTATCTGTGACCAAACAACATCAGTGTCTCTCTCTCTTATTCACTCTAAACCCCAACACACACACACACACACGCACACACACAATACCAGCTTTTATGCTGTATGCCTGCACACTCGACACATCAACACACACTCTCTAACGCTCAAACTGCCCAAGGCCATTCATATTCTTATTCTAGTGTAAACCAGGTGTTGTATTATTTTATGATGTGCAATAATATTAGTTAACAGCAACAAACTGTCTCTCTAATAAAAGACTAGGCCACGCCCTTCTGTTACCGGTCAGGCCACGCCCCCTATGTAAACATACACTGACAATCTATCTATCTATCTATCTATCTATCTATCTATCTATCTATCTATCTATCTATCTATCTATCTAGTATACAGTGTGTTATAATCTGTATATTCTGCAGTAAGAGATGGAAGTGTGTATGTGTGCATGTGTGTGTGTGTGTGTGTGTGTGTGTGTGTGTGTGTGTGTGTGTGTGTGTGTCTTTGTGTGTTAACGACTGCTAAAGGTGTCCAAAATTGACAGGTGCATTGTGGTTGATGGTGTTGATGGAACAATGCTTTTGTGTGTGTGTGTGTGTGTGTGTGTGTGTGTGTGTGTGTGTGTGTGTGTGTGTGTGTGTTTGTAAAATGTATTGATCGAGCAGCACCTTTGTTTCTCTAGATATATCCAGCAGTATGTGTGTGTGTGTGTGTGTGTGTGTGTGTGTTGACTGATGAGGTCACATGTCACGGTGAAGTGTAACATTGTCAGTAAATACACAACCTGTTTTACTGCTTATGAAAAAGAAAAAAGATGGTTAACACACACAGTTTACACAGCTGATTATTGAATACAACACACACACACACACACACGCACACACACACATGCATACAGCATAAAGCTTAAAGGGTCACACTGACAAGGACGGGAAAGTAACTATACACTTATACACTTGTTGCTCTTAAAGATTCATGTACACACACACACACACACACACACACACATACATACACACACACACACATACACACACACACACACACACACACACACACACCTTTGGGAGGCAGAGAACCTTTAAATCATCTGGTGGACCAGATTTCCAGGAAATATTAAACTCATGACATGCTTGTGGTATTGAGTGAAAAACAGTGAGCAATAATTTGGACACACACTATACACACACTATACACACTACACACAGGCTCAATATACACACACTGACTCAATACACACACTACACACACTACACACAGTACACACACACTACACACAATACATACACACAAACACTGACTCAATACGTACACTATACACACTAAACACAGTACACACACTACACACAGTACACACACACACACTGACTCAATACACACACTATACACACTACACACATACACACACACACAGAATCGATACACACAATACACACAATACACACTACACACATTATACACACACACAGAATCAATACACACACTACACACAATACACACACTATACACACTACACACACACACAAAGACTCAATACACACATTACACACACTATACACAAAAGAATAATTTAATTCATTAATTATTAATCAGAATAATTGAAATATTAACTCAGCCCAACTCTCTCTACATGATAATTGATTTTGGATTCGATTTGTTGAGTTATTAACTTAATAATAATTAATCAACATTCAGCTCGTCAGCTCTGTTTCATGTTAATGATTTCTGAAATGTTTTCTGTCGTCTTATCAGCGACGTTTGAGCCCAAACTGAGCTCGAGTTTTCAGCTGCAAAAATGTTTTACACTTCAGATCAGTGATGAAAGGGCAACACCTAAGGCAAGATTCCTGCTCTGGTGCACAGTGCCGGTGCTGTTTGTGTGTGTGTGTGTGTGTGTGTGTGTGTGTGTGTGTGTGTGTGTTTACGCAGGCTCTGGTTTACTGAATTGATCTGTCTGTTAGGCTGTTGTTGGTGTGTAATGTGTCACTGCCTCCACCGCAGAGCAAATATTGAAACTCATCCCTCCGTAACTGCACGGTTCAGAGACAAGCCATCACAAACAATCATGAGCTTTTCCTCCACACACACACACACACACACACACACACACACACACACACACACACACACCTGCTGACAGGAGGACAGGAGGATCCCCCAGAAGCCTTTGTGTTTATTTTGTTCAGCACTGAAATGAAGATAAACTAGATGGAGACATTTTAAAACATTTTTTGTATTGATAATGATCTTTTTTCCTTTTTACAGATAAAAACTGTCAATGCAACACAAAATAATAATAATAATAATAATAATAATAATAATAGATTATTGACAAGACACAAAATAAATTCTCTCCACGCCCCATCAATAAGATTAACAGTGGCCACGCCTCCTTTATTAAGGCAAGCAGTGACCACGCCTCCTTCATTAAGACAAGCAGTGGCCACACCTCCTTTAATAAAACAAGCAGTGGCCACACCTCCTTCATTAAGATGATCAGTGGCCACACCCTGCTGCATTAAATGATCTGTGGCCACACCTCCTTCATTAAGATGATCAGTGGCCACACCTACTTTATTAAGATGATCTGTGGCCACACCTCCTTCATTAAGATGATCAGTGGCCACACCCTGCTTCATTAAATGATCTGTGGCCACACCTCCTTCATTAAGATGATCAGTGGCCACACCTACTTTATTAAGATGATCTGTGGCCACACCTCCTTCATTAAGATGATCAGTGGCCACACCCTGCTGCATTAAATGATCTGTGGCCACACCTCCTTCATTAAGATGATCAGTGGCCACACCCTGCTTCATTAAGATGATCTGTGGCCACACCTCCTTCATTAAGATGATCAGTGGCCACACCCTGCTTCATTAAATGATCTGTGGCCACACCTCCTTCATTAAGATGATCAGTGGCCACACCTACTTTATTAAGATGATCTGTGGCCACACCTCCTTCATTAAGATGATCAGTGGCCACACCCTGCTTCATTAAGATGATCTGTGGCCACACCTCCTTCATTAAGATGATCTGTGGCCACACCTCCTTTATTAAGATGATCTGTGGCCACACCTCCTTTATTAAGATGATCCGTGGCCACACCTTCTCCTCATGTTTCATGGTCTATGGTGGGTGGAGCGTCTGATCTGATCATACGACAACACTACAGTAATTGAACTGATATTACCCTTCTTGATAGTGAACCTAATGCCATTCACACCTGAACACTAACCGTTGCTAAGCTACATATTTAACTAGCATTAGCACAGAGCTGCTAATCTAATGTTGCCTGAGTGTTTATGCTAACTGTTAATAGTACGTCTAAGGCTGGTGTCATATCTCTGACGTAAAGACACTCAAACCCTCTCTGTCTCGACGTTCATACAATACACAACGTTTAATAAATACCGAGTCCGCGCTGTGAAGCGATCGAGATCTTTACTCCGGGTCGTTCTCACGCTTCTCGGGCCATGAGAACGTTCAGGCCTTTTAGTCCCGAGTTAAATAATGACTCATAATGAAAGAGAGGAGTGTCATTTGTTACTCTTTAATATCCTTTCACACTGTTTGACTTGCTGCGTTCAAAGGTAAGAGACACTCTGGGTTATTGCTGTGTACACACACTACACACACATTACACACACAGATTACACACGCACACACACACACACACCGTGTCAGCTCCGTATCTGTGGAAAAACATGGACATGAATCTGTCCAATGGAACAAAAGCTGAGACAGAAAGTACATTTTCCTCACCGCAGGCTCTTTTTTCCCCGAATGCTTCAACGTCACTCTGAGTGATCTGATCCCTCAAGCGACTCTCATGATTATTCAATATTCATCTTTAAAAAAAAACATCACTGACAGATTTGAATGAAATTGCCCTAAGTGTGTATAATGACTGTAATAATGAGTCAGAATTGTTCCGAGCTGTTAGCTTTTGTTCTGGGTTTGTGCTTTTGGTTGATTAGCTCCGTGTCGTAGAGTCGAGGGATCTCTCTGATGTGTTCACACTTTTACCCTCCTGTAGTGTTTACTACTTAACAACAATCCTCGACTTCGGCGCCGTGTTTGTCTGAAAGCATCTCTCCTGCACAGGTTACTGTTTAACCTCGCCGTTGTGTGTTTAATGTAATGAACACACTCCACAGTCGATGATTTGTGGCTCTGCTCTGTTTTAAAAAGGTCAACTGTCTCGATAAGGGAGCGTCACTGTGTTTAACTCATTAGCTCATCCACTCTAATGCTAAACTTAGCACCGCTGTAGATATCACAGGCTGAAGAAAATGTCCACCGACGCCGGACGAGGATCGTTCAGGTAGTTACAGTTATGACAACACTGTTGCTAGGCAACCGGGAAGCAAGGACTCTGCTGTTATTTGGCTGGAAATGTACATGTTAGCTGACTAGCATGTTAGCTGTTAAGTATTTTTTAAGTATTTAACATATGTCACCTGATAAAGGTCCAGCAGTCTAATGAACGTTAGATTCTCTGTTTGAGATGAAAATCGTCTTGATCTAAATTAATTAAAAGTTAGGACAGAAAAAAGCTGGACTCTTATTTCATTAGGGTCAAAAAACAAGGCGTCAACTTGGCTAACAAAACTGCTCACAATTAAAAAAAACACTATTAATAAACTTGTGTGTGTGCAGACTGCCTTTTTGATAAGTGTGTGAGGGTGTGAGTGTTTGTTTTTCTGTGTGAGACCTGTTGAAGGAGTGTGTTTGTGTGCTTGTGGGTGTGAGTCGTGTTGAAGGAGTGTGTGTCCTGTTAAATGAGTGTGTGTGTGTGTCCTGTTAAATGTGTGTTTGTGTGTCCTGTTAAATGTGTGTGTGTGTGTCCTGTTAAATGTGTGTTTGTGTGTCCTGTTAAATGTGTGTGTGTGTCCTGTTAAATGAGTGTGTATGTGTGTCCTGTTAAATGAGTGTGTGTGTGTCCTGTTAAATGTGTATGTGTGTGTGTCCTGTTAATGAGTGTGTGTGTCCGCTTAAATGAGTGTGTGTGTGTGTGTGTGTGTGTTCTGTTAAATGAGTGTGTGTGTGTGTCCTGTTAAATGAGTGTGTGTGTGTGTGTGTGTGTGTGTGTGTGTGACATGTCCCATAATCTAAACTAAACATCTAGACTTTATTGATTTAATAGCGTTTTTTAAGTTAAACCTGACTCTTTAAACCTGACTCTTTAAACCTGACTCTTTAAACCTGACTCTATTTATTTTATTCACTTCTACGATCTTCCTGCTGAAGAGATGAAGAACCTGCAGGAAATGTGGATTATATCCAATAAGAAGTGTCTACTTTCATCACAGGACGTCATGCGTCTGATTTGGTTCATTAAAACGCTCCGTCGGTGTTAACTGTTACTAACACAGTAGCACAGGAGAGTTGCGGCTCTCGGAAAAGATGACGACGGACCACAGAGGACGAGTTAGAGGACGAGTTAGAGGACGAGAAGCGTCGTGTTCATCAGACACCGAACCTTTTATCCCCTGTCAGGGGTTTCACATCAACACGTTTATTCACATTTACATTCACCACAGAATTAGTGTGTAACTGATGTCCCAGCTGGTGACGACAAACATCACAAAAATTCCAAACACACATTAGAATATTGTTAGTACAGAATATTAGGAAAGAAAGAATTAATAGATTCTGATAATATGTTACAATTAGGGATTTTTCTGAAGTCTTTTTTCCAAAATTTGCTGCTTTTTTGTAAATTCGTGCTTTTTTTCTTGGGAATTTGCTGCTGTTTTTTTCTCACTATGTGCTGCTGTTTTTCAGCGTGAATTCCCTGTCTTACTGAATTTGAGCTCATATTTATTTGATGTTCTGTGGTTTTGGTTTGTTTAATTTGTTTGTACTCGTCATTCATCTCGTGTATCATCATCATCATCATCACCTCCATCACTGGAGTTAAAACTTTAATTATAAAACTATCAAAATCTTTTTTTCCCATTTTATTGCTTTGAGCCTTTTTTTTATGTCTCTCTCTGTTTGATTAAGATTTTTGTGAATCTCTCTCTCTCACTATTTGTCTCTCTCTATTTCTCTCTCTCTCTTCTCTCTCTCTCTCTCTCGCTCTCTCTTCTCTCTCTCTCTCTCTCTCTCTCTCTCTTCTCTCTCTCTCTCTCTCTCTCTTCTCTCTCTCTCTCTCTTTTCTCTCTCTCACTATTTCTCTCTCTCTTCTCTCTCTCTTTTCTCTCTCTCTCTCTCTCTCTCTCTCTCTCTCTCTCTCTCTCTCTCTCTCTCTCTTTTCTCTCTCTCACTATTTCTCTCTCTCTCTCTCTCTCTCTCTCTCTCTCTCTCTCACACTATTTCTCTCTCTCTTCTCTCTCTCTCTCTCTTTTCTCTCTCTCTCTCTCTCTCTTCTCTCTCTCTCGCTCTCTTTTCTCTCTCACTATTTATCTCTCTCTTCTCTCTCTCTCTCTTTTCTCTCTCTCTCTCTCTCTCTCTCTCTCTCTCTCTCTCTCTCTCTCTCTCTCTCGCTCTCTCTCTCTCTCTATTTCTCTCTCTCTCTCTCTCTCTCTCTCTCTCTCTCTCTCTCTCTCTCTCTCTCTCTCTCTCTCTCCCTCCCTCTTTTCTCTCCCACCCCTTGATCTTGTCTTTGTATCTGGGTTTCTTTCATTTCTTTGATATCTTATTTTTTATCTCTGCCTTTGTGAAAGGTCAATATTTCGGAGCTCGTGGCGTGTGAGAGCTGATCTTTAACTCGGCTTCTCGGGAGTTCCAATTCTCTTCGGATGTTAAGTTCCTTCAAAATGTGAGAGCTGAACAAAGTGAGGCTGTGATTTACATGAATGAGTGAGAGACTCGTCTTTGGTTGTTTATCTCTTGTTGTTGTTGTTGTTGTTGTTTGTGGGCGTGGCCTGGTGAGTGTAAAATGGAGGTACGTCTTTCATTAAAAGATGAAATAAATAAATAACCGAGGACATGTGTGTGTATATGTGTGTGTTATTAATTCACACACCATTACAGCAGAGGAGTGTGTGTGTGTATGTGTGTTATTAATTCACACACCATTACAGCAGAGGAGTGTGTGTGTGTGTGTGTGTGTGTGTGTGTTTGTGTGTGTGTGTGTGTTTGTGTGTGTAATACAGATATACGATCAAATATTGAAGTTATTTATGATAGACTGTGGTGACCACCTTCACTTCTTCATTCTTTTATTGTAGCTGTCAAAGCATTTAACCTTGTGTGTGTGTGTGTGTGTGTGTGTGTGTGTGTGTGTGTGAGAACATTAGGGAGTGTGTAGCCATTATTAGTAGATTTATAGAAGTAAAACATTGGCCTGCTTTTGGACAGTGTAACATGACTATAGTGCTTTGGGAGTGTGGAGGAATAACTCATCATGAGCGCACGCATACACACACACACACACACACACACACACACATGCACACACACACACACGTTCTCTCTTTCTCTCTTGCTGGGTGTCATAAGGGCCAGAAATCAAAGCCTTGCACTTTGAGTGTGTTTAAAAGTACACTGTGTGAACGTGGAGGATTTTGTGGTTGTGTCTGACTGTATTGTGATTACATCGTCATGGTAACGTGCGGACAGGTCTACTGCACTGTTTTAATTCTGCATTAAAGCTCGACTATGTGGAAAAACTTTGAAAAAGCTAGCAAAAGCAGATTAATTCAAGATTAGCTAAGGTCATCAAACAGGCCGTAGCTCCGCCCACTTTTAACAGGCTGGAAGTAAGATCCTGAAAATAAACATCTCACCTTTAAAAAAAAGTCAAGCTCTGTAAATAGCAGTGTAACCCGTCCTGGATAAATGTTCCTGTGTGTCAGATGAAGATGAGACGAGTCGCGCGTTCATGTAGGAATACATGTGTGGAATACATACGTGGTGTCTCCGATGGGACACGTGGCGTCGCTGAGTATTAACAGGTTTCTGTTTTTAAAACGTTCTGAAAGCTCTGTTCTGTACACCAGGCCTTTAGAATGTAAGGTTCGGGGTTTTCGATTTGAGACGCAGCTCGTGACCCAGCGGAAAGAGCGATCACTAAACGTTCTAAAGAGAAACAGACGTGGAGTTGGTCTGCTTAACGTCAGCGGGCATGAAATCTCAAAGCCTTTTACAGTTGGACTGGAACCCAGACGGAGAGAGAGATGTTCTGGATCTGACATAAGTGTGTGTGTGTGTGTGTGTGTGTGTGTGTGTGTGTGTGTGTGTATGTTGTGTGAACCAGCACATTTACTCCTTTGGTTTTTCTTTACCTGTGTGTTCAGATCGTACAGTGATCCCCAAAGGCAGTAAATCTGGATTTGGAGGCTGGTCAAAGTTTCACAGAGAATTTCCTCATGGTCATTTGGGGAACCCGGGATCTCCGAGCTGTACCACTGAACCCTGGCAGCTCGTCCTGCTGCTGCTGCTGCTTTCAGGCAATAAGTACTCTTACATATGGACTTGTATTAGCGTGGGATGATGGGACTCATTAACCTTGTGTGTGTGTGTGTGTGTGTGTGTGTGTGTGTGTGTGTGTGTGTGTGTGTGTGTTTGATGGTGGTGTGTTTATTGCAATGTGGCTTTTTTCCATATTAGCAGGAGGAACGCAACGGAGCAACGGCACAGAGATGAAATAAACATTTACACAACAGACAATCAGCAGAACACAGAGAACACACACACACACACACACACACCAGAGTAGTCTAATCTGGAGGTATGTACTAGTGCCTGTGTGTGTTTAAGAGTGTGTGTTCTGTTTGTGGCTCTGATTTTTGATGGAGTACTAATGCGCGATGCCATTAATGGTTAGGAAATGTGTGTGTGTGTGTGTGTGTGTGTGTGGGAGTGTGTGTGTGGCTTTGGGAGTGTGCCCTACATTCCATGTTAACCCGGTTCACTCAGCTGGAATCTCTCTCTGAAGCTCCTCAGCAGAATTAGCCAAATTTACCCGCGTGTACGTGATGCTCGCTAAACTGTGTCAAGCCAAAAAAGACACGCACACGCGCACACACACACACACACACACACACACACTAATGTAAGCAGATGATAGAGTTCTCCATCCTACTCTACATCCCCAAAATAATTGCTGTATTTTTTGTTAAATGTCAGGGTGAAATGTTTATAGGTCTAAACATCTAAATGTCAGACAGAAAGATCCACAAGCTGCAGCACAGTCGAGTTCATTTTCTCTTCAATACTTTAAATTCAAATTCCTTCTTTAATATAATTCTTTTTTTGGCAAACTTTGGCAAACACTTAGGGAAGGCTGTAGAACTTCCTGTGAAGCCTCATAAAGCTCTGGTGACGTGTTATTAATAATTCCATGATGATGTTCAGCGTTATAATCCTGTATCTGTTCATCATCAAGTGACTCGTGACATCGTCCTCGATTCTGATTGGTCAGACAATGCTGACTTAATGTCCTATAACAGTGACTCTTTTCTGATTCCTTATTGTTTCTATAGTAATGTGTCCAGCTTGGGCGCCATATAAGGAGAGACGTGTGTGTATGATGTGGTGAAGGAGTCTCCAGTGTGAGCTCTGTGGACCAGTCAGAGGTGAAGCTGGAACAGGAAGTTCTCCACATCTTCAGCACAGAGGAGATTATTTTCTCTTATTAACTTGAAGAGAGAGAGTAAAGAGAGACTGCTGAGGGGACGAGTGTTTAGAGCTGAGAGAATAAAGAGAGACTGCTGAGGGGACGAGTGTTTAGAGCTGAGAGAATAAAGAGAGACTGCTGAGGGGACGAGTGTTTAGAGCTGAGAGAATAAAGAGAGACCGCTGAGGGGACGAGTGTTTAGAGCTGAGAGAATAAAGAGAGACCGCTGAGGGGACGAGTGTTTAGAGCTGAGAGAATAAAGAGAGACCGCTGAGGGGACGAGTGTTTAGAGCTGAGAGAATAAAGAGAGACTGCTGAGGGGACGAGTGTTTAGAGCTGAGAGAATAAAGAGAGACTGCTGAGGGGACGAGTGTTTAGAGCTGAGAGAATAAAGAGAGACTGCTGAGGGGACGAGTGTTTAGAGCTGAGAGAATAAAGAGAGACTGCTGAGGGGACGAGTGTTTAGAGCTGAGAGAATAAAGAGAGACCGCTGAGGGGACGAGTGTTTAGAGCCAAGAGAATAAAGAGAGACTGCTGAGGGGACGAGTGTTTAAAGCTGAGAGAATAAAGAGAGACTGCTGAGGGGACGAGTGTTTAGAGCTGAGAGAATAAAGAGAGACCGCTGAGAGGACGAGTGTTTAGAGCTGAGAGAATAAAGAGAGACCGCTGAGGGGACGAGTGTTTAGAGCTGAGAGAATAAAGAGAGACTGCTGAGGGGACGAGTGTTTAGAGCTGAGAGAATAAAGAGAGACTGCTGAGGGGACGAGTGTTTAGAGCTGAGAGAATAAAGAGAGACTGCTGAGGGGACGAGTGTTTAGAGCTGAGAGAATAAAGAGAGACTGCTGAGGGGACGAGTGTTTAGAGCTGAGAGAATAAAGAGAGACCGCTGAGGGGACGAGTGTTTAGAGCTCAGAGAGTAAAGAGAGACCGCTGAGGGGACGAGTGTTTAGAGACAACAGGATGTTCCTTGTTTATGAATGTAACTATAAACGGATAAAAAGTGTGTGTAATTTAAACTCTTGTCCTCCTGCAGTGTTAATTATTCTGTGTGTTTTATTCCTCATGTATTTGGGTTTATTACAGTTTATAAAAACCTTCACAGATCACTGGGAGTAAATTAAAGGCTGTAATAACTGCAGTTTGATGACTTACTGAGGGCTTCACAGGAAGGGTTACAGAAATCTCAGCTTCGTATCACAATTTATGGCTCCTTCCATGGTGGAAAGTCGTTCTGTGAAACACAGAGTTTGCTTTATGGTTTCGCACGTAATGGGAGCCACGGCGTCCAAAACGTTCCCCCTTTTGCCTCGTAAATCCACTGAACGTTCTCCCAGCAGCGTTGGGAATCATCCAGGCGCTTCTCGGCCCAATGTTAGATGAGCGTTTATGATCTCGGTGGTTTCCACCTTCTCCCGCGAAACTCATTTTTTTCTAATTTTGGAGTCTGGAGCGCTGAGCGAAGAGCCGCCTGCAGGTTTTTATGAGCCTCTGAGACTCCCAGGATGATTTTACCCTGCGTGCTTAGAGAAACTCTGGCAGATCGGACGCTCTGGGGAAAAGTTAGTGCTCGTCCAAGCAGGGAACGGTTTGGAGGATAATCAAATTCACACAATTTTCTCATTTCTCAAATGGTAGTCAGTTAGCCAGGATGTGTTCAGAGCAAAAGTTTGTTCCTTCTGCTTTTTTGCACTCGAGCTACGAGGATAAATGTAGCAACAAAGCAAACTTGTTATCAGTTTGAGTAAAAGGAGGTGTGGCCTCTGTGTTGTCAGTCTGAGTAAAAGGAGGCGTGGCCTCGGTGTCTGTTATCAGTCTAAGTAAAAGGAGGTGTGGCCTCTGTGTCTGTTGTCAGTCTGAGTAAAAGGAGGCGTGGCCTCTGTGTCTGTTGTCAGTCTGAGTAAAAGGAGGCGTGGCCTCTGTGTCTGTTATCAGTCTGAGTAAAAGGAGGCGTGGCCTATGTGTCTGTTGTCAGTCTGAGTAAAAGGAGGTGTGGCCTCTGTGACTGTTGTCAGTCTGAGTAAAAGGAGGTGTGGCCTCTGTGTCTGTTATCAGTCTGAGTAAAAGGAGGCGTGGCCTCTGTGTCTGTTGTCAGTCTGAGTAAAAGGAGGCGTGGCCTCTGTGTCTGTTATCAGTCTGAGTAAAAGGAGGCGTGGCCTCTGTGTCTGTTATCAGTCTGAGTAAAAGGAGGCATGGCCTCTGTGTCTGTTAGTCTGAGTAAAAGGAGGCGTGGCCTCTGTGACTGTTGTCAGTCTGAGTAAAAGGAGGTGTGGCCTCTGTGACTGTTGTCAGTCTGAGTAAAAGGAGGTGTGGCCTCTGTGTCTTATCAGTCTGAGTAAAAGGAGGCGTGGCCTCTGTGTCTGTTATCAGTCTGAGTAAAAGGAGGCGTGGCCTCTGTGTCTGTTGTCAGTCTGAGTAAAAGGAGGCGTGGCCTCTGTGTCTGTTATCAGTCTGAGTAAAAGGAGGCGTGGCCTCTGTGTCTGTTGTCAGTCTGATTAAAAGGAGGCGTGTCCTCTGTGTCTGTTGTCAGTCTGATTAAAAGGAGGTGTGGCCTCTGTGTCTGTTGTCAGTCTGATTAAAAGGAGGCGTGGCCTCTGTGTCTGTTGTCAGTCTGATTAAAAGGAGGTGTGGCCTCTGCGTGTGTCTGTATATGTGTGTCTGTATGTGTCTTTATGTGTGTGGGTCTGTAGGGGTGTGTGTTTCTGTATGCGTGTGTCTTTATGTGTGTGGGTCTGTATGTGTGTGTGTGTGTATATGTGTGTGTGTGTGTTTTCTTTGCCCCAGGTGACCATTTTCAGGCCTTTTATATCTGAATGGATTTGGCCTGCATTGAGTAACTGACTGAGGAAAATTGATTTAAAATGTTACAGAAATCCTTTATACAAATACAGTCATGAGGAAAAGAGAAGTCGAGACTCCTTCAGCTCGGTGTGTGTAGGATTAAATAAATAGATAAATAAATAAATAAATAAATATTTTTCCAGAAGTTTAACAGGCATTCAGAGCAGGTGAGTCATTCACTAACCTGTAGCTCTTCCTTTACTAACAATAAGCCGCAGTAACACTTTCTGTAGGAGTTTCAGCCTCTCACGTCTTTAAGGATCTTTAATTTCTGCACCAGAAAACAAGACCAGATCATCAGATGCTTCATGGTGTAGGTGTGAGATGTTTGTAGGGATGTGCTGTTTTTACATGATGACCAAACATCTCCACTGTGGTCTCCTCAGTCCAAGGGATATGTATCGATCCATTAGAAGAGCAGAACCAGAACCAGCTCCACTGAGGTCGGAGCTTCATGACTTTTGTTCTGCTTTTATAGAGATGATCACATTCTGGCTGCTGAACTAATCCTGTGAATGTCATTATGATCAGCTGGCTGCTAATTCACTCTCGTAATGATTCTAGTTACTGAGTTACTGCTTTAGTGCTGCTTTACTTTTAGAGGGAAAAGGTTCACATTTTAAACTCAAACTCTCTCCTTTTGTTTTTTTTTTCATTTGAGCTCATTACTGTGTTTGAAGTAACTGATGATCACACAATTATTATTTAGGCCCTGATACATAAAACTATTACTTTCTATTATATTTTCTATGTATGTAAGACTGTATATAAAGGCACGTGTTTGTGTGTGTGTGTGTGTGTGTGTGTGTGTGTGTGTGTGTGTGTGAGTATCAGACGGACCGTCAGTCCTCCTTTGAGTTGGCTATTATTAGGCTGTTGCCTGAAAGCATGTCCATCACACATCACTTACAAAATTCTCTTTCACATACACTCTCTCTCTTATACACACACACACACACACACACACACACACACACAGAGGACCATAGCCTCACTTTGTCGTGGGTCATTTGAGTTTCTGTCAGAACAGTGTTTTGATTTCAAATTCAGAGTTCATAGAGCTAAGGGCTAAGACAGATGGCATGTGATGGAGTGTGTGTGTGTGTGTGTGTGTGTGTGAGAGTGTGTGTGAGTGAAGGTGAGACGGTCAGAAGCACAGTGATCACACGATTAATATGCCAACGATGTCGGTCACAGCTTGAATCCCGACAGTCTGTGGACCAAAAGAGAACAGAAGAAAGAAAAGTTACAGAAAAGAGGAAGAAGAAAACAGCAGAAGAAACAAAGAGAAAATGATTAACGAAAATAAAATAAAAGACAAATTGATAGAAGGAAAAATTACAAGATGTGAGGAAAGTGAAGAAGAGAAATATTACAGAGAGGAAGACATGATTTCTGACCTCTGGCTGTGTCAAGAATGTGGGCGGGGCAAATTCGAATTATATGCAAATGAGAAGGGAAGTGTTGATCGTGAGAGCCAATAGGAGTGAGCCAAAGTAAAACATGGAACGTCCTCATTATCAGGATGATGAGGGATGCACCAGTCGCTATTATGATGTCATCACTGTTTGCATCAAACTCCTCCCCTTCCTGAGTTTTCTGAGAAATTATTTTATTATACAATTTTTTGTTTAGACATTTTATAGAACAGCAACAATATTCTTATCGTCTTCAACATTTTCTAAATGTTTATTTGAGTCTGGTTGAAAAAAACCTTTTAATGTGGTACAATACAGTTGGGGTGTGTGTGTGTGTGTGTGTGTGTGTGTGTGTGTGTGAGTTTGCCTCTGGAATATCGAGGCAACTGCCACCACTTACTGCGTCTTCGTCTTTTCCTCTTCTTTTAGATTACAGTATGATTTACGCTCCTGTTGGATCGGGTTGTAGGAAAGGCCCGGATGGGGCGGAGCACCAATAGAAGCCTCGCCACACCCAACCACCCACCCACCCACCCACCTCCTCTGTGATTGGCTCACAGAGACGTGTGACGTAAACACAGAAACTTGCTTGAACTTAAACTCTTGCTCCATTTGTTTAAAACTCTGACGTCTGACTAGAACTCGTCCCTTTTATCATTTCGAACGTGACTTCCCACAAAACCACAGGCACAACAACACACACATCTACATTAAGGAGCGTCGGTGTTGCGTTGCTCTCAAGAGCCGTGTGGAGGTGACTTGTTTGTGTCATCATGGAAAATTATACGAGCTCCCGAGTGTTAATTCCGTTCTCACGTGCCTTCACCTCATAATGCTAATATTTCTGACATTAGTGCAAGAGGCGGAGCTTTAACCTGATTGGTTGGATGTTTATGTCTGTAGTTCACCAGAAGCTTGTCCTCAGGGCAGACATTCTATTACACGAATATAAGGAGACACTTTTGTTGCCTTAAACGTGACTGAT
>NC_083479.1:850000-855000 GCF_030014155.1 Tachysurus vachellii
TGGTGTCTCTGTCACAGTGAATGGGCGTGGCCTATGGGTCTCTGTCACTGTTAATGGGCGTGGCCTTGGTGTCTCTGTCACAGTGAATGGGCATGGCCTTGGTGTCTCTGTCACAGTGAATGGGTGTGGCCTTGGTGTCTCTGTCACAGGGAAGGGGCGTGGCCTTGGTGTCTCTGTCACAGTGAATGGGCGTGGCCTTGGTGTCTCCGTCACAGTGAATGGGTGTGGCCTTGATGTCTCCGTCACAGTGAATGGGCGTGGTCTTAGTGTCTCTGTCACAGTGAATGGGCGTGGTCTTAGTGTCTCTGTCACCATGAATGGGCGTGGCCTACATTTACATTTACAGCATTTAGCAGACACTCTTATCCAGAGTGACTTACATTGTCTTATTTCAGTTTATACACCTGAGCAATTGAGGGATAAGGGCCTTGCTCAGGGGACCTGGGATTCGAACCAATAATCTTCCGATCAGTAGTCGAACACCTTAACCACTGAGCTACCACATCCACATGGTCTATGTGTCTCTGTGCGTGGCCTCCTCAAAGCTCACCAACATTAGGAACTTTAGATGGATTTCTATAACAGGAACCATTTTAGGAACTTTGGAACATGTTTCCCTTTTGAGGAACTGTATTATAACTCAAGAACTTTAGTTACTGTCCCAAGAACTTTTTCAGGGAGTAAATGTTTGTTCAAGCTTTAACCTGTTATTAAGTAAACTACACAATGTTACGTTCAAGAGTGCTCGCTAGCTAAAGACATCATGACAATGGTATTAATAATGTTAGTTAATTGGTCATTAACTTTGACAAACATTAATACCCAACTAGCCTGGAAGTTAGCATGGTGTAGCACGTTTATAAAATAAAGCTCTAACTAAAACAAGGTATATCTATGAGAGTCGCCGGAATGTTTGAAAAACGTTGTGTGAACGTTAAAGACAGTTAAAGTGAGTAAACAACCTCGAAGACACACCCACGTTTAGATACAGTCAATGTTTGGCTTTCTTTCAAAGTGTTACACAAACATTTCTTACAGCAAAGAACTGAACAGTGTGTGTATGTGTGTGTGTGTGTGTGTAAGTGTGTGTGCCTGTGTGTGTGTGTAAGTGTGTGTGTGTTTTGGGTTAAAGCGCTCCTATGGGAACTGCAAGCACTCGGCAATCGAGCATTTGATCTGAAACACTCCGAGCGCTCATACTCCAAAACGGTAGCAGTTTGGAATACAGCCAATGCAAAAAGCTCTAATCTCAATGCCACACACACACACACACACACACACACACACACACACACACACACACTCACACATCCAAAAGTCTAAGTGCACTTCCAAGAGCTGTTTTTATTCCAGCATTTATGCTATTTTTGTTATTCCAGCATTTATGCTAAGTTTATTTCTCCATCAGTTTTCAGAACCTGAAAACACACAAAACTCCTTTAAGATAATTAACATTTTAAGATTAACGTTGTCTCAACTAATGGAAAATATGTACACCAAGTATAAGAAAAACTATTCAAAACACCTCAAATTATACAGTTATTACACTGAGCTAACGCTAACGCTAACGTGGCTGAAAATGCTGTCAAAAGATCGGCGATAAAAATATGAAAAGCATTTTTTCTGCAGTTTTGTTAAAATGGATTCTTTTTTTCGCAGGTATTTTTTTTATAACTAAGAAGCGTAGCATTTGATCCTGTGGTGTTGCTGCATTAAACAACCCCCAGAACACAGTGTCCTGACGAGATTAGTTCCACGCTGTCATACTGGGTGACATTTTTAAAGAATATTAATGTGTGTGTGTGTGTGTGTAAAAGAGAGATATGGGAAGCTAAGCCTGATTTACAAATCCTACTGAATCTACAAAAGTGTGTGTGTGTGTGTGTGTGTAAAAGTGCGTGCGTGTGTGTAAGTGTGTGTGTGTGTAAGTCTGTGTGTGTAAGTCTGTGTGTGTAAGTGTGTGTGTGTAAAAGTGTGTGTGTGTAAATCTGTGTGTGTAAGTGAGTGTGTGTGTAAGTGTGTGTGTGTGTAAGTGTGTGTGTGTAAGTGTGTGTGTGTCCTACACATTTTGTGTATAGAATTTTCTAGAAATTGTAAAATATTAGGTTTGTTTAATCTTCTGTTTACCAAAGTAAGGCTTCATACGACTTTTATAAGCAGCGCTTGAATATTTCATTAAGCCGTGATGATGCATTTATGTCATGGATTTGTTATAAACCTTAAATAAATAAAAGGTAAATCCTTCACTGTTGCTTTATTAAGTATTAATGCAATGTGTATTAATGCGTTATGGAGCTCTGTGCTCTTTTATTTAATTAGAAATCTTTTCTTTTTCTTGTATCTTTTTTTATTAATGTCGGTAACTTTATTTCTTTTTTGTTTACTCGACTACTTTATTTTATTAATAATAATTAGATATTATTATATATGTAAGATTATTATTAACATAATATATAGAATATAATGTAACCCTAAAGCTCTAACCCTCTAAAGCTCATTGTGTTAAATGGATTATTAGGTTTAAACATATAGATTCTGAGGTTTCTGATTAATATTTTAAATGTTGACTATAAATTCTTCTTGTTTTATTTTTAAATTAGGTTTAATCATTAAAAATTAAAAATAAATAAAAAACAGTCGAATGTTCAAAACCTCTCAGGAATTAAGACACTCTGGTAATTTATATTATTAAATATATAGATATATATATAGCCATTTCTTCACCCACACACAGACACACACACACACACACACACAGACACACACACGCACACACACACAGACACACACAGGCACACACACACGCACACACACACACACAGACACACACAAGCACATACAGACACACACGCACACACACACGCACACACACACAGACACACACAAGCACACACAGACACACACACAGACACACACACTCACACACAAACACACACACACACATGAACACACACACACAAACACACACACAGACACACACTCACATGCACACACAAACACACCCACACACAGACACACAGACACACACGAACACACACACACACACACAGACACACACACTCACACACAAACACACACACACGAACACACACACACAGACACACACTCACATGCACACACAAACACACCCACACACAGACACACACACTCACGTGCACACACAAACATACACACACACTCACATGCACACACAAACACACACGCACACAGACACACACACAGACACACACACTCACGTGCACACACACACTCACATGCACACACAAACACACACGCACACACACATGAACACACACACAAACACACACACAGACACACACTCACATGCACACACAAACACACACACATGAACAAACACACACACAGACACACTTACACAAACGTGATAATATCATAAATAAACATTTAGGTGTTTTAGTTTTAAAGGCAGTGTTTGTTTTATTCTGCCTGTTTTTCACAGATCTGCTGTTCCTCTCAGAGGCTGTTAATTAGTTTGTCAGGTGATTTTAATTAAAACCTCCTTAAAGAGCTCACTCTTATTAAGCAAATCACAGTTCTCCTGCAACACGAGGAGGAAGAAAGATGTTTCAGAACATGAAAAGCGTGAACGTCTGTTAAAAGGAATAAAAAACATGGGAGATTTGAGGAAAGCTGAACGGAGCTCATCGAACTGTGGAAAGATCAGCGACTGATTCAGAGCACGGAGCAGATCGGCCTCATGAAGTCTTGTTAAGGAACGTTTCTGTCAGACAAACTAATGGTATTAAAAGTGCAGCCACAAAAAAAAAAAATTAAACAAAAGCCAACTTTCAGCACACGTGTTTTAAGCAGGTGGAGTTCCAAGAACCTCTCTGCAGGATCCTCCAGAAGCTGGAGGTATCTCAGGCACCTCTAAGCAAAAGTCACAAAGAGAAACATTTACACTGCGCTCAAAAAGATTCTACATTCTATGTGCTACATTGGATGGTCCAGATGGAAGGAGTTCTGGATGGATGGAGTTCTGGATAGAAGGAGTTCTGGATGGAAGGAGTTCTGGATGGATGGAGTTCTGGATAGAAGGAGTTCTGGATGGAAGGAGTACTGGATGGAGTTCTGGATGGATGGAGTACTGGATGGATGGAGTACTGGATGGAGTTCTGGATGGATGGAGTACTGGATGGAAGGAGTTCTGGATGGATGGAGTTCTAGATGGAGTTCTGGATGGATGGAGTTCTAGATGGATGGATTACTGGATGGATGGAGTACTGGATGGAAGGAGTTCTGGATGGATGGAGTTCTGGATGGAGTTCTGGTTGAGTTCTGGATGGATGGAGTACTGGATGGAGTTCTGGATGGATGGAGTACTGGATGGATGGAGTACTGGATGGATGGAGTACTGGATGGAGTTCTGGATGGATGGATTACTGGATGGATGGAGTACTGGATGGAAGGAGTTCTGGATGGAAGGAGTTCTGGATGGATGGAGTACTTGATGGAGTTCTGGATGGATGGAGTACTGGATGGAGGTCTGGATGGATGGAGTACTGGATGGAGTTCTGGATGGATGGAGTTCTGGATGGAGGTCTGGATGGATGGAGTACTGGATGGAGTTCTGGATGGATGGAGTTCTGGATGTCCACCCTGTTCCAACAAGACCACAGCATCAGCATGCATGTGGAAGAGTAAAGATTTGTTCTGGAGTACTGAGAACTGAGATGGTTCCTGTAGAGTTCCTGAGGTGATCTGTGGAGTTTCAAACCCTACCATTTTCCACCATGGTGGAAAACAATGAATTGCACCTTCTGGAATAAAACTCAGGACAGCGCGCAACCTCATGCTGCAAAAAAACACCACAGACTCCTTGGTTACTCCATGATGTGGTCACCATCATCTCCTGACCTCAATCCTAATGAAAACCTGTGGAACATCCTTCAGAAGCATAACATACAGACAGAAACTGTACTTGGACTTTCAGGTTTACTGCATCAGAGCGTCGATGGTCATCTCCAATGTTAGTGTGT
>NC_083479.1:865000-890000 GCF_030014155.1 Tachysurus vachellii
GTGTGTGTGTGATGGGATGTGAGTTGACCTTTTCAGGAACCAAGGAACATCTTGCTGAGTTTGTGCTCGAGCTCCTTCATCTCGGTCCCTCACTCTGTACTCGTTCTTTGCATTTCGGTATTCACGTGTCAATATTCAGACACGTGACTCTACTCACGTCCCGCACACGCTTACGTGATGACCGCTTGGACCTCGTCGGTCCCGAAATCCCATCATATCGTTATATACGTATATAAAACGCACTCGCTCTGTCGCCGTATCGTTTCTATAGTAACGGCTGGTTCACAGGGGCGCGTGCGGCTCGCGCTCCATACGATAGCGTTAATAAATAAACACGCGTGATTGTTGGTCTGTAAACGACTTTTATAAACAACTTTCCCGTCATCTTCAGCACAGAGGCGAGTTTACTCTGTACACTGTGATGAAGTTTTTCTGTAATTAACTTTAAGGAACAGCAAAAAAAAAAAAGTAACAATAAATTGATAAAAAGTTAAACATCATTTAATGAAAATGATTTAATTTGTAATCAGATTGCTGTGGGCCGTGTAACGAGAAGAAAACTCTGAGAGACGAGACGCCTTTAGATCTCACAGCGTGGAGATCGTGAAGTTCCATGTCAACATGAGATCAGACCACAGCATCATGACGTGTAACCTTTATACTGTTGGGTTTATTTACTCTCACCATATAACTGACACTGAGGTGAGATGTATCTCAAACTTCAGCTTCGGATGGGACGATGATGGAGAATAACGGATATCTGTGCAAGGTGTAGCTAATTAACCTCACTGTCCGTCTGAGCTGTGTCCTGTCAGAAGGTTCCAGGTGATCACAGTGTGATGAAAGTGCGATCACATACCTGCTGTTGAAGGAGTTCCAGTAGATGGGCTCCAGGTTGGCTGCTGTGACCGTTAAGCTCTCCATGAGGAACACGACTAAAAACGTCAGTCCATGAGGACATTCAGAGAGTCCGTGAGCTCCTCTGTCCATCGTGCCGAATAAACCCGAGGACAAGCGCATACGAAAATCTACAATCAGACCAAATCAGAGCAAGTTCATGAGCTCCTTCAGTGTTTACAATTCATTATCCTTCAAAGCATGAAGCTCTTGAGATTCTTCAAAGAGTGAATGGAATCACATCCTATAGAGCCTATTAAACTGTCCAGTTCACAAGACCTTCAAAAACATGGAGCTGGTTAACGTGCCACTAACACAAGACCAGGATAAAGCACAAAGGTCCTTCAAGAAACGTTAAGTTCATAAAATCCTGTAAGGTGTGACGTGTATGAAAGCCACCAAAGTGTGAAGATCGCGTCTGAGAAACTTACAGAACGCAAAAACGAAGCGTCCGCAGATCTTCAAGTTTTCTTTGTTCTTCACAATGAGCTTCTCACCAGAAGAACTCGGAAATCCTTCTGTTTTCTGGTGTCAAAACAAATAAAGGTGAACACGGCGTTCCACAAACTTCTCCATCTTAGAGAAATGGAGTTCTGTGAACTTTTATTAAATCCATATTGGTCCCATATGAGAAGATGGTTTTATCTTCACTCCAAAGATTCTGTCTGTAGACACAGAAGAGTTTTCAGCATTAAAACATCTCTCATCAGGACCAAGACGAAGTGGACTAAAGTGTTGGTGTAGATGTGATGGTCCTCCAGACTGAGAAGAAAACTTCTCCTTCACTTCTCCTCCTCCTCCTCCTCCTCCTCAGATGAAGGATAAAGCTTCTGTCCCGAACAGCCAGGTCTCGGAAATGTCCGTCAGGTGTTAGTGCAGAAATAGTGAGTGAACAAACAAACACACAGCTGGAATAAACACTTTGTACTGAAAGTGGGGGGAAACGTTGAGCTCGTGCAGGAGCTCGCGCCACTCCGTGTGTTACCCCTCAGCCCTCGCGCACTACTGACGACGATGTGCGACTCGTGCACGGAATGAATCACTTTTGCTTTCTGAACGACTCTTTCCAAAGCGAGTCGATTCCTGTTCAATCCCAACATACACCATTATATTAATTCTTCTCTCTCTCTCTCTCTCTCTCTCTCTCCCTCTCTCTCTTTCTTCTCTCTCTAGCTTTTTTTGAGTCGGTTCTTTAAGACGAATCGTTTGTAAAATTTAGGGTACATAATTGACGGCGTTGCTATGATACCGACCGTTGACACTCGGACAGCGCCATCTAGTGGTGGTAGGTTAAGCTTTATGTTTTGTTTTGTTTTTTTACGGTTGGAATTTTATTCAGTTTCACGGAACGGACGCAGAACTTTAATAAAACCTGGAATATTTGAGTGATGTACATTTTATTTATTGATAATCTAACTAGCTCTTAGCTAAGTGTTTCTGTAGTAATCAGATTCATAAAATGCAGTTATTATTATTACTTATTATTAATTATCACTATTACTATTATTACTTATCATTACTACTACTTATTATCATCACTATTATTATTACTACTTATCACTATTATTAATTCTGCACCTACCGTATGAGCTTCAACATGATGGTCGTCACGTTTCTAAATTAAATGAACCCATGAATCAAATCACATGATTCACTTACAGGATTCGTTTAAAAGCATCATTTTGCCAGAACTTACTTTCTTCTCTCTCTCTCTCTCTCTCTCTCAACAGCTTATTTGGAGTCTTGTGATTAATGTTTAAGTGAATTTCTGATTGCTGTATTCATGACACTTTTAAAAAAATCCCTACAAGAGTGCAGATTTCTATACTCGCACGGAAAGTGGTCCATTTTTATTTTGCTCATCCATCCATCTGATCCAGTCAGCCATCCATCCATCCAGGGTTTTCAGCAAAGATGATGAAAAATGTGTGAATGCTTGTGTACCTTGGCATAAGCTGCATAAAGGTATTGATGTGATTAAACCTCCTTTCAACTATTAGCCTGAGGAAACAACGTGCTGAGCTAGTTGTGTTTTATTAAAGTAGAAACGTCCCTAAACAGTTACATAAAACTTAAAGGTGCAGTTCAGCAAAACTACTGAAAGTGTACAGAGTTCCTTTTAGAGGTGAATGTTTGTAAGCAGTAAACATGAAGCTACAAGAATCCAAACAGGAAACAGCTTCAAGCTTTAAAACTTTATTTTCTGTTTAACATAGTTTGTTCTTCTCAAAGCGTAAACTCCACTAGCCCCGCCCTCCGTGCCCGAGGTGTCCACTCGTCTGTCGCTGGCGGAGAGAGGGATCGAGTATGCGCGGGGCAAACGTCCTTTTCTGCTAAAACTGCCTGCAAACTTTGATAATACCTAAAAACTCTCGTAGCTTGGAAACGGTAATGTACAGAGCCGAGTCCCACAGCTGAGGGTGCGACTGCGTCCAGATTGTTGATACACGCTCACGTGAGCTAGCAAGTTAAGAAAATTGCCCACTGTACAGTTTAAGGCATGGCAATAAAAAAAAAAAGGGGGGACATTTTTCAAATTGAAAATGTACTTTATATACACAAAATGGGCGGAGCTTAAGGTGAAATTCCATCAGGCCATACGTTTACAGTGTCGCTCAGGTCGACTAGCTTAGCTACGTGAGCGCAACGCTGATGATCTCTGATAGCATTGGCTTCACCTCACACAGCGCGTTAAAAATCCGCTGCTAATTTTGTTCGCAAGCTAAAATATTCCGGTGATGTCATGATAGAGTTCAACTTAAGCTCCGCCCTTTTAGATCAAATGACCAAAAAGAGGAAAATGAAAATAAAAGGAAACGTAGAAGGGGAAAGAAGGAGAAATAGTTGGCACGTGCCGATAAACCATTTTTATATGGATGATTGAGATTTTGGATTTTGCAAAAAAAAAAAAAAAAGTACTAGTTTGTTCTGATTGGTCGTCGTAAACCGACCTCGACTTCCTCTTTGCGCGGCAGCCGCTCTTCTAGCGCGCGGTCGTGTTTGTTTACCAGTGTCTCGGCTAACGTCCCGTGGATGCGGCGTATCGTGACGTATTCACTAACAGATCGTCGGCACATGCCTTAAAAACACAGAAAGGAAGTGTGCGAGAAGGCGAGAGGTTTGAGTTCAGCGGGCCGGGAGCCTCAGACGGATCGGGACGTCTTCCTTCCAGCAGGATCCAGGCTTCGCAGGAACTGTCGATAAAACAAAGAGAAGTCTGATCAGGACTCGCTCACGTGGTCACACACTAAAGAATAATAAACATCGTCTGTAATAAAGAGAAGCTGATGTTTTACCTTCCTCACGCTGAAACTTGCTGGTTTCACTCGTTCCTCTTCCTTGAGGACCTGCAGCAGTCTCTCTCTCTTTCTCTCTCTCTGCAGGGTTTCTATCCGAACCCGAGCGTTTAACGCCCTAGCGTCCTCTAGAAGCCGATCTGCTGGGGAGTTTTCTGTGAAACATTCAGTTAAAGCCGACTGTTTCGTCGACCGTGTTGGATTTTCCTTCATGCGACAAAGAGTTCGTTTGTCCGCAACACGGCAGGAGACCCGAGTCCACTCGGAGGAGTCAGTAGCACATGCATGACCACGTCTCCAAATCTTTTACCTGTGTATGAGACTCCAGTCCACCAAACGCACGGGTCAAGTGACACTGAAGGGCTTTTTTTTCTTTTTTTCCATCCAGGATGCAGTACGAGACTCGAGTCCACGTCTCCAGGAGAACCCGCGTCCTCACACGTGTTCACATAACATGTCCTTATTGCTGCTACTTACACGTCTTGTTTTTCTTCTTCTTTTGTAAAAAATATACTCCAGAATTCCTCTAGATCAAGTACCGATAATAATAATAATAATTTTCAGCCCAGACTTCAAAAGTCTCTGTCTTCACTGAAGATTAGGCAGAAAATAAAGAAAGGGGGTTTGAGCGCAAACACTTCTTGAATGTCCCCACAAAATAAAACAAAAAATAAAGAAAAGTCTTCTACTGCTACACGGTGCACGTCCTTGGCTCTGATTGGCCCGAGGTTCACTGCTGGAGAAAGTTCTGGAAGAACGACAGGACATTTCCTGAAATGTCGAAAATGTCGGATTTTCTGGTCAAAAGCCCGTCAGACTTTGAAGTGAGTGACGACGCCGGGCTCGTCGTGACGCTCCGTTACACATTTTAGCAATACATTCATTTGTAATAAACTTCCCAAGGTTGCAAAAAAAAAAAACAAAACACAACAGAACAAAAAAAACAGTTGAAATGAAATAAAACAAATCTATATGACAACAATAAGGTAGCAGCCTTGAAAGTGCTCCAAATCAGATCACAGAAGTCTCAAATACTTTGTATGCAACAATAAAAAAATAAATCCGTCATACTTTTTTTTTATCTTAAACAGCAATGAAAATTAAAGTTGTCGCTCTCACACACACACACACACACACACACACACACACACACACACACACAAGGCAATTAGTTCACATATGGTCCTCCAAAATAGAGAGAAATAATGTTCCACAGTTTCATGGTGTTTTGAGGAGAACAGAAGAGCTACACTATAAACACGTCTCGTCGTCTCACTCCGAGTGCGCACTCTGTCACTCCGTCACTCCGTCACTCCACAGGGCAATAACAGCTAAAGAGTTGCGTGCTCATTCACACTAGCTAACAGAGGAACGCGGGGTCCGTTCCAACCTGAACATCACCACTTAACCTGCTGTTTAGGAAGATTGGCCAGTAGGAGACAGAATAAGATCCAGCCACCGCTCACAGATACAGAACGAGTGTGAACTCTGCTCTGTCGCTCGGGCCGACGTAGTGCTTAAGATGGCGACAGCAGGGGGTTAAAAACAGGGTTGGAACGAGACCTAACACTCAAATGTCCTCCAAAATAAAAAAGGGAAAAAAAGGCAATACAGCACCACAGACGGGACGCAGGCAGGAGAGCGCACACACACACACACCTTTTCTGTCTCTTTAAGAACCTATGTACAAGTGAAAGTGAGTTAACACACACACGCGCACACTTTGACGAAATATAAAAATTTCTCTTGAACAAAATAAAAACATGGCGTTTCCTTTATATCGCTCGGTAATAAAGTTCTTTGTGCAGACTTTTCTTTAAATCGCTCACACAATCTGAAAAATAATCACTCATCTAACTTTGTGTTTGTTTTGTTTTTTTAGTTTTTTTTTTTTAAACCTTTTTCGTTTTTCTTAAACAAGTGCAAATGTTCAAGTTTTTCAATTTTATAGCTTTCATATGAAAACAACAACAAAAAAAAAAAATAATACGACAGTGTTTGTCTTTAGAGAATGCGTTCTCACTCCCGTCATAAACGTACTTAAACACACACACACACACTTTTGTATACAAAACAGTTCTACACATAATATATGTAACAATATATTCACACATTTTCGCATTGTTTAAAAAAAACAAAACAAAACAAAAAAAAAAACAAAAAAAAAAAACAACTCAATTTCAAATATTGAAACTCTGGTAATAAAGTGCAATAGCTTAGTTAAGGTGCTTAGACAAAGAGGTGTGAGAGCTCCCTACACACACACACACACACACACACCGTACCTCTGATCCACTCTCTGTCCTCGTCTGGACGAGAGACATAACGAGAGAGTGGGTGAGAGAGAGAGAGTGAGGGAGGGAGCGGTGCACATTCGTCTGCTAGTTTGTTCCAGGTTTAAGGCCTCAGGTAGACTCAAGTAAGGTTCTGCTGGGTCAGTAATCCTCCACCGCCTCCATCTCTCCCAGCATCATCCGCTCGCTCGAGCCCAGAAACGAGTAACCTGCACACACACACACACACACACGCACGTCTCTTACATTAATTTACTATTTATGTCGAAATGATGATAAATGTCCTGCAAGATCATGTGACTATTCTCTGCTGTGTGAAAGAAGTGTGTGTGTGTGTGTGTGTGTGTGTGCGCACGTGCACTGTTGTACTAACACAACGAGGAGACACAGAAACCCTGAGATGTGTTCATGAAGTGAGGTTTGTGTAGATTATGACTCTATTCTGTTGCCTTGATGATTTATTTAAACAGTAGATCAGACGAATGTACGCGACGGATTCGTTCTAACATCTCGGCGCGGTGAAAAGTTCCGACGGTGAGTCAGAGACACGACTCGACCTTCGTCCAGCAAAAACAGTTCGTACGTCTTACAAAAAACGGTATAAAGGGCCTAAAGGTACGAGGGCTTCAACCTCCGGTGTCGTCTATTTGTCTAATTTGCATAATAGACTGAAAAAATACAAATACGGTTCTTCTATTTTCTTTATACGTAGAGCAAATAAGGTTTTGATTTATTACTAGGTGATTAAAAAGAAGACGTGTGTGTGTGTGTGTGTGTGTGTGTTGCACTCACCAAGGATGCTGGGATCAGAGTGGAGCATCAGGCTGGGTTTCTTCTTCATTTTCCCTCCCTGACTGTCGTACATGCTGCCACTTTTACTAATGTGGCTCGTCTGGAACACAGACTGCAAACGATCAGACGCCGGTGTTAGAAAAACAGGCCGTTTCTGTAAACATGAAAGCCTGGAAAAGTGTAAAACACTGAATGTTTGCTGTTTTGACCCAAAACTGCTCTGTTACCTGTAAGGGGAAGTTCATATTCAGTCCTGCGATCTCCTTACACAGCTGTAGACAGATACACACAGTAATAACGTTAGAGTTAAACGTCACACAGGTGAGTTAGAGTTAAACGTCACACAGGTGAATAGATGAATAGTGACCTGCTGCTGCTGTCTCTGCTGGTTGGCCTTCTGCTTGGCGCGGCGCTCCAGGAACTGCTTTGCGAACTCTTTGGCTTCGACCGTGTCGCCCAGGTACGAACGGATGAAGTCGTGAACCTCGTACGGCGACTCCACTTCCTTTAGATAGGCCACGATGGTGGCCACTAAACACACACAGAGCAGAATCCTAAATCTGGTGACTGTGATGACTGTTATTTTGTATATTTTAAAAATAATACTTATATACTGACAAAAGGTGTGTGTACATACACACACACACACACACAGAGGTAGTAGCTGTGTGTACGTACACACACACACACAGAGGTAGTAGCTGTGTGTTAATCTGTGTTACCATCCACAGAGGAGGACGAGCTGTTGGCTGAGGTGTTGAGAGCGTGCAGCATTTGTTCACACCACGTGGTGAATCCATCCTGCTGAGGCTTCATGCCCTGTAACAGCTTCAGCAGACGCTCCTCTTCTTCTGTCCGCTTCCGACGGTTCAGCATGTACTGCTCACTGCTGCTAGTACTACTAGCATTATTACCACACACACACACACACACACACACACACACACACACACACACACACACACACACACACACACACACACACACACACACACACACACACAGTCTTTAATACAGGCAGGGGAGCTAGCGCACTTTACTAGAAAAAGCTCTTATGTATGTGTAGGTGTGTGTTCACCTGAATGAGGGGCTGCTCATGCTGTGCTTCATGCCCATGTTACGATGGTTGACTTGGTTTTTAATCGCCTCGTCCCAAATGCCCATGCTGCTGCTGCCGCCGCCATTGGTGCTGCTCATCTTTCCCTCCATTCCAGTCCACATTCCCACAGAGCTGTCACTCCACTGCCCCACTGACAGCTACACACACACACACACACACACACACACCCCAATTAATGATCACAAAACAAATCTTAAGCTATAGCAAAAAAAATTGTAGTATCTGAAGTAAATGCAGAGTAATTACACAACTAACACAAATTCATGGTCTTTTTAAAGTGTTGCTCGCGTGTTCGGTGGTTGCCCCAGTACCCCACAGTACCCCAGGTGGTTGCCCCAGTACCCAAAAGTGGTTGCCCCAGTACCCGAAGAACTTCTTTGTACCACCACTCATACTAGGGCAATTATCTGGGTCAGAATTTTGCCCGGTTACAGAATGACGAACATGTGAAGGTGTAGTAATGTCTCACCCTCTGCTGCTGAGCTCTCTGCTGTTGCTGCTCCAGGAGGCCGAGGTTCTTTCCCTGAGCTTTACCCAGAGAGAGCGACCCTGTCTGGGCCGAGCTCCAGCCTGCACCTCCCTGCACCTCCCGCTGCTGCTGACTCTGCTGAAGCAATTTCATCAGAAGCTCCTGCTGACGACACTGCTGCACACACACACAGACACACACACTTCAGTATCCGTTTGTGCGAGCTGGTTCTCAGTGCACGAGTGATAAGTGAGTCTCTGTACCTGCTCACGTTTGCGCCTGTACATCTCCTCCTCCTCTCTCCTCTTCTGCTCCTCCTGCTGCCTTCTCTTCTCTTCTCGACGCTTTCGCTCCTCATCCTCCCTCTTCACCCTGAGTTCAGCTTCACGCCTCTCCTGCTGGAGCTGACACACACACACACACACACACACACATTTTTAAATTAAATAAATCAATACAAATGTCACACCTAGGCATGGATATAAACAGAGAGGTGACTCCTAAACCTTAAGTCTTACTTTCTGCAGCTGCTCGAGAGTTGGACCCTGAGGTGAGTTCAAATCCCACAGACCGACCTCAGCACCTGCAGGACACGGAGAGTGTGATGAGCAGAACACTAACGAGGACATCAGTATGGTCATGGTGTCAGCTTTAACGCTAATTATCAGTCTACATGTGGTTACTGTGTGCATGTGGTCTAACACATGAACTGTTCCTAAATGAAATGTTCTGAAGAAAGTGTTCCTAACAGAAGTGTGTGTGTGTCTAGCGGTGTTGTTGGAGGATGGCGGGTGTTGAGTGTGTATAAAGCTGAATGAACCTCACCTGGCGTCTGTGAGGATGAGGTATGAATGTCCCAGGCTTCTGGCACGGATCGGTTCATAGCAGGCATCATTCCTGTCTCACCACACCTGACACACACAGGCAGCGTTAAGCAGAGAGAGAGAGAGAGAGAGAGAGAGAGAGAGAGAGAGAGACTGTGTGTGTGTGTGTGCGCATGCAGGTACCTGTTTATATGTTGAAATCTGATTTGGAGCTGCTGGTAGAGAGCTGCTGTGGCTGCTTGCTCCAACTGCTTCTTCAACATCTCCTGATCCATGTTACCCTACACACACACACACACAAACTTATTACTAGAACCTACAACATTCCACATTTTCATAATGATCCCTACGTTTGTGTGTTTGTTGCCCTCACCAGTAGGGGAGGAGGTGAGGGTCCCGGAGAGAAAGGCACACGTCCCCACATCTTTATGACGTCCCCCAGAGGTTGGAAACCTTCATCACAGCCTCTCTTCACCAGCAGAGTCATTAGGAAATAACCAGCCTGGAACCACTCGCACATCTCCACCGGACTGAACGGGCCTGAGGGAGGGGGTACACACACACACACACACACACACACACACACACACACACACACACAGTGAGAAACACTATCATTGATAATACGATAAAACATTAAAATTAAATGAAAGTTCCATACCTTGGATCTCTCCTTGAGGGTCTTTGTAGAACCACTTCATGGCCGACTCGTGGGTGAGCGGCAGGGCGCCGGCGGAGTGAGGCAGGGTGTGTGTGTTGGGGTGGGAGTGTGTGTGTGTGGTGGGGAGTGTGTGTGTGCGAGTGACAGCAACTCCATGGCTCTCCTGCAACGCCTGTGTAAAACGCTCTTCCTCCAGAGACGTGTCCTGAAGAGACGCCACCATCTTCTCCGCCTCCTGCACACGACAGCAGTGACTTTAACGGCCTTAGGTACCATTCTGAGGTTTCACGCAAACTAAACTCCAACTACAATTATGTTAATAAAAAAAAACCTAACGCTAACGAGCGACAGAATGTTATATTAAAATAGAGACATACTACAAAATAGCAAGTTAATGTTTTTAGCTGATGTGATTAAATCATTTCTCAGGAAAACAAACGCTTTAATCTACTGTTTTTATAACACACACACCTGCTGCATGTGCGTCATGCCGTCCTCCTCCTCAGTGTCGCCTCCTGGAGGCAGGATGTCAGCGGGGGTGATGGGAGGGGAGGCAGTCCGGGCAGGAGGAGAGCTCCGACTCAGCTGAGTGCTGCCCCCTACTGGAGCTGCTTCTGAAACACATCCCTCATGTTTAAGAGCCCTCGCTGACTGACAGACGGAGGTGAAGTGAAGCGATTTATTATTTGGGTTTAAATCTAAAGTTGGACTACGTTTAAACAGCCATCATGTGAACAAACTTGTAGGATATAAAATGTAAAATTTGGTTAAATTAGGAACCTTTATGACTGCAGATGTTCATTAAAGCGACTGTATTCATGTAAATACCTTCGTTCATCTGGAGGCTAAACTTTGTGGGTGGAGCAACACAAGGTGGGTGTGGTTCCTGTTCTGAGTTGAGAGCGCAGATGGAAATGGAGGAAGGAGGAGGAGGAGGAGGAGGAGAAGCAGTAGCTTTTATCTCTCCGTCATCGAACGCACCAGACGCTTCGACGTCCTCTACTGGAAAGGACAGGTTGAGGAACGAGTGTGAAACATCCTCCCCATCTACTCGTATACACAACACACCGCTACACGTCTTCAGTTACCTTTATCAACAGAGTCGTCCTTCCTCTCTCGCTCGATCTCGTCTTCCTCCTCCAGAGCCTCGAACTCCAGCTCCTGGTCTTCAGGGATGGCGTCTCTCGAGCTCTTCTAAAGAGAAAATCAAATAATTCATAAACTTGCTGCAGCCGTCACTCAGAGACGTCCCTCTAACCTCGCAGTGTTTCTGAGGCTTTCCAAAGAAAACATCACCCCAAACTAAGCTAAAAGCTAACAGATTAACATGCCACGCCCCCAACATCACACACCTGTACATCAAACTCTGCCTCACCTTAACGCACATGAACGCTCCAGACGAATCGAAGGTGCCCATCTCACCCTCCTCTTCGTCAGTGCACCACTCTGGCAGCCCGTCTCTCTCCTCCTCTCCTCCCTCGCTCCCTGACCTCCGCCGGACCACGTCACCTTCCCGGAAATCAAAGTCGAACTTTCTGCGTCGCCCGTCTCCGTTAACGTGGTCTCTCCACCCGGCTGAGCGCGGGCCTCCGTCTGAGAAACAAAGTGAGAGTAAAGAAGTCGTCAGTAACTAAACACGACCACATATTAAAGCGCGTGCGTGTGTGTGTGTGTGTGTGTGTGTGTGTACCATCACGCCGTGTCCCAGCCACCCTCCAGCTCCCGCCTGCTTCTCCTACAACACCTCCTTCCTCCTCGTCCTGCTCCTCACGGAGTGTGCGCCAGTTATCGCTGTCGGAGCGGGTGTAATCCTTCCGTCCCGTCCCTGCGTCCTCGAAGCCTCCGCGTCCCCCCTCTCGTCTCGGCGGCTTCTCGAAACGGCGCTCGCCTCTGAAACAGGAGGGGACAGGAATCACCACAGAGAAAAAGGATGTTGGAGGGTTTTATTCTGCATTTAGAAGAAACAGCCCTACATATAGGACACCGAACCCTTCTGAAGCTCTCATTACTCACACTGTAACCGTGGAAACACTCCTATTATAATAGTAAATAACACACCTGTCGTCCCAGCTTTGGCTGCGGTGCACCTCTCGGCTGCGCCCGAATCCCACCTCCTCCTCCGCTCCTCTTTGGTAGAACCCTCCTTCTCCTCTTCCCCTCCCTAACAAAAAAGGAACGCGGCTTGTGTGACATTCTTCATGCTCACATGCTTGTGTGTGTGTGTGTGTGTGTGTGTGTGTGTGTTAGAAAGAGCAAGAGAGAGACGCACCTCGTCCTCCTCTAGCAGTCCCTCTGCTTCGGGATACGCCCACCGGGGCAGCCCCGCCCCCTTTACCCATGAGCCTCAGCACGGCCACACTGTTCACCGACATGGAGAAGTTTCTCTGTGGATAAACAAATAAAGATAGAAATAGAGCGAGTGCACTTGTGTTTGGGAGGAAACGACTGCTCAGGGTTTGTGCACTAACCTGCTCCTCCTCAGTCAGAGGCACCAGAGCCAGGGGCTGCTGTGGCTCATCCTGCAGGATGGCAGCAAACTCCTTATCCTGCATGTCCTCTGGGACCTACACACACACACACACACACACACACACGGAGTGAGCTGACAGTGAACATAGCCCAGAGTGTCACGGTCATCCCCTATCTCTCTCTCACCTTGTTATCTTTGACATAAAGTGCTAACATCTCCTCGCAGCCGTAGCGGTACTCGGCCAGCTTGGACTTTGGCATTGCTGGGGAAGGAGGAGGAGACGTGATGCTCCCTCCTCTGGATAGTGCACGGAGCCTGTGGAGAGGACACACACACACACACACACACACACACACACAGATTGTTGTTTTAGATCTAATGTTTATCACACAAAATAAAATATATAACATAACACGATAAAAGCCAAAGTGCGGTTTGTGAATAAATATCTTTAGCGGCATCATAATACATGTCATTAACCAACATGAGCCACACACACGTGCGCCGATAATTAATCACTCCTCTAAACTAACTCAAAACACAGCGCCAACCTTCAGGAAACATCTGGTTCCTCATAGGATGGGGAAGTAAAACACACACAGCTAACATGGAGAGAGAGCGAGGAGGGGGGAGCGAGAGAGAGAGAGAGAGAGAGAGAGAGAGAGAGAGAGAGAGAGAGAGAAGGATTACCATTCTGGACCAAAGTTAAGTGTCTCAGCAGTCATGTTCTCCTCGTCCTTGGGGCTCGAATGTTCTGCTGACATGAAAAACAAAGTGTTTACGTGAGGATTAACACCTCATTTACACACAAAACCCTTCGAAACAGATCAGCATCTGAGTGATGTGTGAAAGCAGAAGTGTTTATTACAATTACAACAGCTCAACTTCCTAATGCGGCAAAAACTCTTTCAAACAAAGAGAAAAATAGATGTATGATGTAATATTGACAATTGTTTGGTATTTCTAGGTATATTCAGTCTTTTGAGCATCTGTGAGCATCTGCACCAGTGACGTGTTGACGTGTAAACCACAAAATGTCAGTAAGCACTCAGAACGTGACACAAACCTTTTTCCATAATTACATTCACAGCACTCAGTGGTCACTTTAGTGCCGTCTCATGTTGTACATCTGAGGCTTAAGGAACTTGGTGGTACTGGGGCTCAATCTGACGACCTTCTGCTACCACCTCCTTCACCAGACGTGTCCGTGCTTTCTGAACACTACACGGCTTTCGTCGGTATTAAATATATATTTTTCGGAATAGTAAAACTTTTGCTCAGACGTGTGTACGTGTAGTCTGTAGTTTTATCGTGAAGTTTTAAAATATGACCTGTGAGCTGCGTTAGCCTCTAAAACTAAAGAGACAAGCTGACTGATGGGATTGTGTGTGTCACAGGAAGATGATCTGGTTGTAGATCGCTTACCTTTCACAGGAGCAGTGTTGCTGTATGATGCTCTATGATGCTGTGTGTGTGTATGCGGCTGTATGACGCTGTATGTTGGTGTGTGCGTTTGATGCTACTCTGAGCTCTAGATCAGTCAACTGATAGCTGCCAAACACTGAATAGAAGAGCTCGAAGGAAAAAGGGGGAAAAAAATGGCCAAAGTTCTGCTTTACAAACACACACTGTAAGTGGAGGTGGATATGAGCGAGTGTTTCGGGGCAGTTTAGTTGTGTTTCATACGATCACTTTCTCCAGACTCCAGACTTTCTGTCTCGTTTGACCTGCAGGGAGGAAAAAAGACAACAACTTAAGTGTACAGTGGTCACCAGTGTGTGTGTGTGTGTGTGTGTGTGTGTGTACTGTACTTTATGTACCGAGTGAACTATAATTATTTGTACACATTACACGCTTAAAGACAGAAAAACACCGAATAACGTGAACGTGTTGATTATTTTACACCTGGTTACAGACTTCTGTATGGAACATTATAATAAACCTCAGACATGTAAACTACATCACAAACACAACCGTGTTTCTATAAATAACACTAAATTATTAAATCAACCTTGCTAGCGCATGCTTAAGATAAAATATAATCCAAGTGACCAGTGGACTGTGATTTACTTTATAACTTAACATTACTTTCATTTATTGAACTCATATTTATTGTCAATTTTCAGACTTTTCGACTGTACACTGTAAAATGTACTGGGCTCGGTCCCAAATCGCGGTGAACTTCCTGCGTAGGTGCCCTACATAGTGTATAAACGCGCTCCCTTTCTAGTGCACTAGGTTACAAACAACGCCGCCGTTAGGGATACAGCCCGGAAGAATATCAGCGTTTACAAAAAAAAAAACGTGAAGAAATGTTATAGCGGTTATCAGCTAAAGTGTGAAAGGTGTTAATTTAGCCGTGTTCAGTGTTTATTAACCGCCACTGAGGAAATAACCCAAAATTCTAAATAAACAAGTGAGACGTGAACGAGGGGGCGGAGTGTAGCACCACCCCTCAATGACCTGCATCACCCTGTGCCGGCCGCTTCTTAAACTTTACCCCGAGGATCGACTCAAGGCCTTTACACCTTAACACTATTGTCAACGTTTTTAGTCGTGTTTTTACAAACGTTCAGCGAACGTGTGCAAGTCTGTGGCTCGATCAAACATCTCTGCGTGAATAATCCTGACAAATAAACGTGCTTTTCTCACCTTTTTCCTTCAGCAAAACGAACAAAACAGGAGGCTGCTAGCTAGCAAGCGCCCGTTAGCATGCTAGCCGAGCAAGCTAACGCCTTTACGTTCACTTATCTACGACTTTATTCCTTTTGCAAGCGCGTGCATCGCAGTAATTGAAAAAATCGACTTAAATATATATAATTTCTGCAGCTACCTTCTACGAACACGATAATTAAGTGAATATTTACTTTTCTTTATGGTGCTACGCTCGCCGTTTTTCTGTCTCGTCTTGTTTGTGTTTTACAAAAATGGCTGTTCAACGCGGATCACGTGCCACGGTTCAGCCAATCAGCGAACACGTTCCTGGCTCATTTAGGCTGTCTCCCAAATTCCTGCTTACTACCTATAACTATGCTCTACATAGGGCGTTACAGAAATAGCCACTAGCACCAAGTGTAGTGCACTTCATGGACATTGGGAAGCAATTTGGGATTCGGCCGTGCGTAGTGTATGTTGGGACAAACCGGTGGTTAGCATGGCGTCCTGGGGTACAAACCACTTGCCTTTGTTGGGGGGGGGGAAACAGAAGTTGCAGAAGGTGGAAATAGTTTGTGGTGATTTATAAATATATCCACAGATCTCATTTTATGATCAAAATGCTTCCATTAACTTCACACTCATGGCTAGACAGGTTGTGTTGTTTCTCATCACAGTCTTCTATGATCAATGTAATGAATGAATGAATTTCAGTTGAATCTCTTTCCCTGATTCATTAAGCCAATTAACGCCTACATCAGTGCAATACTACATAAAGTAAAGCATTAGCACATTAACATCATGTATATGAATTGATAGTACTGAAATGATTCATATTGATCTCTTAAAAAATAAGAGAATAAAATAATATTCTCTTAAAATAATAAATTATTAATTAAGATATTAACAGTAAACGACAGATTTGAGTAAAATCAGTAAAATAACTAAGTAATCTGTAAATGGTGAATGACACGTGGTATTGTAGGTCGTATTTGTACAGTATAAAGCTCTAGGGTGAGATTTCTTACTGAATGATATATAAATCTAGCTCAGTGTTGTTTTTAATAACCGATCAGCCGAGGAAACGTCGATAAATCAAGGAAGCTGGTGTTGGACCTTACTGGACCCTTCAACAGGATGTAGGATATTTTGAGGCCTTCGGAGGTTTATTTAAACGGCAAATAAACATACTTAATTCTATAGAAGTAGTCAATCAACCTTGTAATGCAACTGCAAAACCTGCAGTGTGTGTAAATCATCACAACATTTAGAATAAAGGAAACATATGCATTTAGTTGTTGTTTTTTTTCAAGGGGTCAGAATGGCTTCATCACTTCATCACAATGTGTTACAGGAAAAACACAAACGACAGCCAACTTAGTGCCATGAAAATGCTTCTGAAATCAAATGAAATTATACTGAAGGTATTTTACAGTGTCTGGAAAAATTCTATGTTTTTAAAGCAGATTAAACTTCGCTCACACAAACACGGTTCAATGGGAAAATGCTTAAAATATCTTTCAAATGAAGTCATTTAGCAAATAAATGTACAAATAAACAAGAACTATTGAGCTGATATAGAGGAAATTTAGAAGGAAAAGAACAATAATGATAGAGGAGAGAAAACTAAACAACAAAAAAAGGATAAAATAGTGTTACATCATGCAAGACAGAGACACCGCCCTCTACCGGACGAAGCCGGTATTACAATCATCACAACACGGTATTAAATGCAGTCTAGCTGTGGAGAAGATCATGTAGATGATTATTAATGGACGTGTAAGGACTCAGAGACACTTGTGTGTTTTATAACGTCTTTTTAATGTTCTCCAGTTCATATACACAACATACAGTGTGTAATAGCCTTTATATGAAATAGAAATAGGAACTCCGTTTATCCCCCAAACACGTTACTCTCATCCCGAGTCGCTGCGACTGAACAAAATGATAAGCAACAGGTGCAGGTGTATATTTGGCAACCCAGCGTTAATATTAGAGCAGGTGCACTTAGTAAATATCTGTAATATATCTCTACCCCATCACCCCCCCCTCCCCCATAACACACACACACACACACACACACTCACACTCACACACACACACACACACACACAGACCAGAGGATCACCGTGAGACCTGGTGACAGTGTGCTTTACGAGTCTGTCCGCTGCCTCTCAGCCCCTCTGTACAAAAATATGGACAGTTTAAATTCTCTATTTCTGAAATCTAGCAGGCAGAGAGAGGCTTCGGGTCTCCATTAACTTAAACCGTAACAGGTTCGAGTCAGGACCACACGGCCACAGTGTCATGTGATCAAAGCAAACGGACGATGATCAAGAATCGCAATTCGGTTTTAAATACAAGAGTTTAAACGTGGACGCTTCAAAATATCATCATTACCTTCAAGGTTCGATACGAGACGCAGCGACTTCACCGCTCTTTAGAGTTTAATATAAATCATCACACAGTCGGGTTACATTGATCAACACACACACACCCACACACACACAGATACACACACGCACACAGACACACACAAAAACAAAGGCGGAGAAGATAGTAAGAAAGATAAAAGTTCTATTTTGAAAAAAATGTTTTAATGTGTTGATCTGGAGAGAAGTGATGAAAGAAGAGAAAGAAAGGAAGAAAGAAATAAAAGACTTAAGAGGAGACAGTGATGTAACGTTATGACATTCGTCTGTTTTTTTTTTTTCGGCGGTGAAGAGAATTACGTGCTGCGGAGGTCATGTGACCCTGTGTGACGACTTTGCGGAGGTCATGTGACCCTGTGTAACAACTTTGCGGAGGTCATGTGACCCTGTGTAACAACTTTGCGGAGGTCATGTGACCCTGTGTAACGACTTTGCGGAGGTCATGTGACCCTGTGTAACGACTTTGCGGAGGTCATGTGACCCTGTGTAATGACTTTGCGGAGGTCATGTGACCCTGTGTAATGACTTTGCAGAGGTCATGTGACCCTGTGTAATGACTTTGCGGAGGTCATGTGACCCTGTGTAACGACTTTGCAGAGGTCATGTGACCCTACACCACGACGTTTAGAAGACAGCTGTGCTTTTCAGGCTTCTAGCTCTAACTCCTCCTCCTGTACACTGATGTACTGAGTACTGATGATGCATTAAAGCGTTCACGCTAAAGTGTTGAGTGTCGTGTCATTGAGTTCTAACTCCGAGGCTCAGGACAAGCATGTTCACGTTACGTGCTGAAGAAAGAAAGAAAGAAAGAAAGACAGAAAGAAAGAAAAAACGGTCTGTAAATCAAGGAAAAATAAGAAACTCGACTTGCACCTGTTCTCACAAGAGCCGCTCGGCCGTTCACCTGTAAAACCAAACAACGAAACAGAATATTTACAAAGACCGTGTCATCTAGTACAACTTCAAAAAATGTACAGTTTGTAGGTTTTGTTTGTTTTTTTGTTTGTTTTTTTGTTTGTTTCCCTCAAGATTTTTATATCCATCCATCCATCCATCCATCCATTAATCCGCTGAGTGTTTTCCGGAAACGAGACGCGAACAGAAAGATGACGATGAGACGAGCGATGAAACGAGGACACACCTTCATGATTGTTGTTTTAGTCCTTTATAGTTTGTTCTGTCCTCCGTCCACATCATTGTCGATGGATTCCTCGTCGTTCCGTGCGGCCTCTTTAGCACCCTGACTGCACACGAGTGGAGAAATCGAAGGGAAAACAGGAATGAGAGGAAACACTGGACGTGAGAGAAAAAGAGAAAGAACGGGATCTCATTCCTTATTGTGCGAGTTCAATGTAAATGTAGTGGAATATACAGTATAAACAAAGGCAGAGAGAGAAAGAGAGAGAGAGAGATGGAGGGATGCTGGAGCGTCGATAAGTCCTTCCTTGATGCTCAGCGGTCCCGAGATTTCCAGCTTTTGATAAGTGAACTAAAAGGGATCTATACATCCTTTTTTCTCATTATGATGGTAATCAGTTCCCATTTTCCTGATATGCTTCCGATTAAGTCTCAAGAGAAGGAAAATAATCTCCGAATGATGTGCACAATATAGCCGACACATAAAAAAAAGAGACAGAGAGACAGAGCATGAAAGAATAGGATGCTGATAATAAAACAAGAGGAATCTCGTGCGCGTGTCTGTTTTCTTTAAAAATAAATCATGCAAATTTTCCCCGAGAGCAAACAAGATATAAATTTTCATTATTCTATATTTAGACTTTAATATAGATATTCTGCTTATAGAATCAAATCTCGTCCCAGACCAGCAACAGTGCAAAAGCAAAAGAAAGAGAGAGAGAGAGAGAGAGAGAGAGAGAGAGAGAGAGAGAGAGAGAGAGAAAACGAGAGAAGAAGAAAATAAAAGCAAACAAGATTTTGGCACTTTTTCAGTGACTTCTAAATTCCGGTCCTCAGATGCTCTCCGGATCCAAGTCTGTCCTCTCGACTCAGAGTCTGATCAGATGGATATCACAGTACTTGGCACAGAAATGCTGGTAAAAACTAAATATTCAAATCTTTTTCTTTTTCTCATTCATGTCTTCACAACATTCGTGATCGTCTGTATCACATAGAGGTTCTCTCGATTTATAAAAGTGTTTAGTTCAAAAAGCAGAGTTCTGCATTAGGTGAAGGACATGACCGAAAAAAAAAAAGGGAATGGAGAGAAAAACGCAACACAGCAAGCGTGGGTAAAAATAACACAAAGCAGGAGATTGTAGATAAGAGGTTGAGGGCAAGATGGCCAACTGAGTGGCTCCTCCTCTGTTCCTTTGCGTAAAGAGAGAAAACGAAGACTGCAGCAGTTAAAAGAGACAAGAGAATGTGTTGTAGATGACTATAAAGGTTTTCAGTCCTCCGAGTCATTAAATCGTCTAGCAGGAGGAAGTCAAAGCAACTGGACCGGTCAAGATCTCTGAGAAGGACCTTATGTTCAGTAACTGTGACTTTCTACCACTAGGCTACAGTTTCCCAGTTCTCCTCCTGAAGTTCTGGAGTCCAGTATGGTTTGATTTACCGTTGAATGTGAATATCACCAAACTGTGCCGGACTAAAGAACTCCAGGACTCCAGGACTGGACCTTTACGTTCCCAAACTGGACAAAACGTATTACCTCTGCAGAGCACCGTTCCTGGTGCAGCTAGTCCTTAGGTGTGTTAAAAGCTTGGCGAGGTACTGTACTATACACGAGTGGTTGAGTGCTGATGGGGCAAAGCATTGTTGGTATGCACAGAGCTAGAGCTGGACCCAGGGGCAGGGCCTGGATTTGGGGTGTGGCCAGGAGCAGGGGGGTATGTATTGAAGGCGTGCATGGCACTAATGGTGCTGGGCATCATGAGTGGCACATCATCAGGTGCCCTCCTCAGTGCCAGTGTGTAATCCGGCGGGCATCGAAGAGGCTCCAGGTCTAACTCAGCCCTCTGCTGCTTCATCCTTAATGACATGAGCTCCTCTTCCAAGTCGTTGCCCACAGCGATGGCTGTCGCCGGAATCGGGGCCCCAGCAGTGCCACGCTGGGGCGAGAGACGCCGATGGCGTCGTCTCTGTTGCAGCAGCATCATTTCGTGGCGTTTGTCACGTTTGTAGTAGAGTGCCGCAAACGCCAGGACGTTCAGGAATAGCAGAGATGCACCCACTGCCACTGTTACACTCAGCTCTGTTGAGTAGTCGCGTGCTGCCTCGGGGAAAGGAGACAGGCGCGGGCGCTCCGAACCTTCCGGATCCATTTCTGTATCCGGTGGGTATGTGGAGGAAACCGAGGGTTGGCGTGTACCAGGATGATTCGGATTCAGCACTGGATTTTTCCGTCCGGGTCTGTGGGGGATGTCACCAGATGGTGGTAAACGGGTTGCACCAGAAGAGCTGTTAATAAAAATATGGTTAGTATAACATCTTTCTTTTACAATCTAATATCTTTTATTCCATTGGAAGTCTTATGTACTTGATCATTAAAGGATTCTACAGTTTTTAATTCGAGACAACTGACCCGATCATCTCCTCATGTAGAGTGTGCAAATGTGGCACCAGCTCAAGCCAGAAGGCCACCTTGTTGGCACGGTAGTTGTCTCTTACACGTGGCTTCAGGCCAATGTGAAGGTACTGCTTGTCCTTAGAGCTGAATTTAGTCCACACGACCTCCTCGAAGCGGTTTGGCTTTGTGTGTATAAACTTGGTATCCTGGGGAACTGGGATGTTTGGGTCACTAAAAGAACCAGAAAAAAAGGAAATGAAATAAACATTTGGAAGCCCGTGAGATAGCATGCAATGACTCTGTAATACACTTTACATTCAACAACCCAAATGATACTGAAAGTTAAGAGATTTTTCTATTAAATCAAAATGAGCTACAGTACGGTTTAAGAGTCCAAATCACTGATCAAATCCTAGTCCATGCTGTGGTGTGTAATTCAGTCCAAGTCCCTGTTTACAAGTACAGGTACTGTATGGACCAAACCTTACATTTTTATCTTTTTCCCCAGTCCCTGTCTCAAGACTGTCTGTCTGTTTCATGCACTGATCCATATCTTGACTCATGTTGCAGTTAATTTCCCAGTTTCTGCCCCAAATCAGCCCCTTAACTATCAACCCTGTCTCTAGCCCTGGTCCCTCTCAGTCCCTGTCTCTAGCCCTGGTCCCTCTCAGTCCCTGTCTCTAGCCCTGGTCCTTCTCAGTCCCTGTCTCTAGCCCTGGTCCATCTCAGTCCCTGTCTCTAGCCCTGGTCCCTCTCAGTCCCTGTCTCTAGCCCTGGTCCCTCTCAGTCCCTGTCTCTAGCCCTGGTCCATCTCAGTCCCTGTCTCTAGCCCTGGTCCATCTCAGTCCCTGTCTCTAGCCCTGGTCCATCTCAGTCCCTGTCTCTAGCCTTGGTCCCTCTCAGTTCTTGTCTCTAGCCCTGGTCCCGCTCAGTCCCTGTCTCTAGCCCTGGTCCCTCTCAGTCCCTGTCCCTAGCCCTGGTCCCTCTCAGTTCTTGTCTCTAGCCCTGGTCCGTCTCCACTCTGCAGCTGGGTTCCTTCAATCCTCAGTCTTCCTGACCATGGTTGCGTTCCTCAGGTCTGTACTACCCTGTGGTCTAGTGAGGTCATGTAATTACCCTGTACCCTGCTGGTGTTTGAAAATATTTTACTATATTTAACGAGACTGTTAAATATCGGGTTTGAAAATATTCGATTGTATTTAACATAGTTGAATGAGTTGGTATTTTGCCCACAAAGCTCAGTTAACCAAACTACACGATGAACTGACCCAGTTTTAGCAAAGTTGGTCCAGTAGGTCATGACGACGGCGCTAAGCATCACGTCATTTTTGGAGAAGTTGCAGGGAAAGAGGTCTGTGGCGCCCACCATGGGCACTCCAAAGACATAGGGAATCTCATCTCCATGTGCGGCGTCGGCCCACTCCGGTCTGCCCTCCATCTGGCAGTGATGGTGGAAAGTGTAGAAGTAAACTGGAGACTGGAACTCAGCGTGCAGCTTGGCTGTGGCCACTGCTGGTGCCACCCACTGGTGATCTGTGAAGAGCGCAAGCAACGTCTTCCTCCTCATGTCGCCGTTATCGCGATCGGCCCAATCAGTGTACATGAACTTTATGGTCTCGCGAAGGATATCTTTTTTTTTTGAAAGACAGAGGAAGAGAGAGAGAGGGAAATGAGATAATAAATAAGAACCTGAGATAGGACAATGTGAGAGAATGTCATTTATTTACTCTGTTATGCATGTTTATGTGTTTATATATTTATGTTGATCTGCTGCTAGGCGTCACACACCGCTTGGGTAACCGTAAAGGTTGTCTACAAAGTTGGATATGGTGTAGTCAAATGTAGCAGCTGAAATTCCGTCCTCTCCTTCGCTATCATCCACAAACTTCAGCCCTTCTCCTTGATTGACTCCCAACAAGATGTCATAGTTCAGGAACTCTCCCTGTACAAGCAGAAAAAATTCACTTCAATACAGCAACATAAACATTCAGTTATTTTATCACTAAACGGTTTGCAATTTTATTAATCAATGAATTTTCCTGGTATAAAAAAATGACCAAAGACACCTTAGTGCCACCTTCCCCTTTTGTGTTGGAATACGAAACAGAGAAATTCACAGGTTAAAGTTCACCTAAATAAGCTGACTTTTCTGCCAGATGAATGTTTGGTCTGATTTCTGCTTCAGTTGTAAAAGCAGAAACATGTAGTTCCTGTCTCTCCCTTATTGCCATAGCAACCAGTTAGCAAATAAAAATACTACAGTTAAAATGTCATGAGTAACAATATGAATGATCTCTTTGGCTATAAATGATGGTGATGTTTAAACTGTACTGTAAAGCTAGTGGTGAGACCTGCTGCATGAGGATCTCGGGGTCATCAGGAACCACGTCTCCGTCTACCACGGGCCCAAAGGCGATGTGATAGCGTGCAGGCTGAATGTCCTGATCCACCAGCTCTCGGAAGCTCTTCCTCCTCAGACAGCTGACCATGTTGGCCGTGTCCCCGGAGCTGCAGCCCACCTTCTTGGCCAGGATCTTGGTGTACATGAACGGGCGGTAGTTCACAGACCAGCTGGAGATGGCAGAGCCGCTCTGGGCTATAGCTCTTTGGAACAGACCTGAGACGAGAACCATTAAAAATAAACACATAGTACATTCTTCAAGGGTTCTTCAGCCAGTTATTAGATAATTAAGACTTCCTGGCTTCCCAAACAGAGACGCTTAAAACTTGTAAAAACAAATGCTGTACTGAACATTCTTCAGTACAACACCTGTTTAACTAAAACTTTGTTAAAACAATTGTCTATTTCATACGAGCAAAAAAAAAAATCTTTATCTAAGAATGCTAAATGAGGGGCGGAGCCAATGCAAATCGACTAATTCACCAGAGACTCTTTGTATCAGATGCGACTGTCACACAACATGAGGAAGAAACCTTGGGAGGAACTACTGTAGACTGAGTGACTCCAGACACTGCAATTAGAAATCATTACACTTCTATATAAGTGTATATTAAAGATTAACAAAAAAACAAACAAACGCATTGTTCCAAGAAACCAAAAGAAGTCAGAATATATTATTTTAATTTGTGTGGAAATTAAGAGTGAAATCTATAATAATTAGCAGCTCCTTCTTTCCTTAACCTTATCCGAACCTTTAGAAAAGATTAATGGCTCCGGTGTCACCATAGCAACAGGTGAAATATAATCAAAAGGTACAGTTAAACTGTTAAATTTCTAAAATAGTTGTAGAATTTATTTCTTTTTATTCCCACAGTTAATTTAATTCCAGGTGATAATTGAATCTATTTGCATTGACTTCAAATAAAACCCCCCAATTTACATATTAATGTACATATTCATTTAAATATTCATTAAGGCAAGTCTCATGTGTAATTCTTCACAGCGCTACAGGAAAGAGAAATAAAAAAAAACTCTACTTTTAATTCATGAGTCATTATACTGTTATTATACTGTTATTACACTGTTATTACACTGTTATTACACAGTAATGAATAATATAATGTCACAGATACTTGATACATGCTGCATGGCTGCATGCA